>NW_012156567.1:28191-42010 GCF_000151545.1 Saprolegnia parasitica CBS 223.65
CGGCGACGGACGACGACGAGTGCGCGACGCCCGCCATGCGCGCTGCGAAACGCGTGTCGCTGGTCGAGCGCTTTGGCCTCCACTGCAAGTGCACGCACTGCGTCCTCGACGCCTCGCTTGACTCGACAAGTGACGAATTGGATTAGGCAGACGTCGTTAGGAATGATGTAATACACGGCGCCTCTACGCGTCGTAGTCGTCTTCCTTTGACCACTTGGTCTCCTTGGCGCTCGCGCGTTTGGCGTCGCCGGCCTTGGCGCCTTTGGCGTCCTTTGCGTCGTCGTCATCGCTGTCGTAGTACGAGCGCTTGCTCTGCGCGCGGTCTTCGAGGATGTACTTGTACTCGGCCTTGTTGTGCATGATGAGCTCGTCGCCGACAAAGTAAAAGCTGTCCGAGACGGTCGCATACGGGTTCGCAACCATGTCTTGGATGAGGTCTTCGTCCAGCGATGGCACCGAGTAGATCGCGTCCCACGTGTTGGTCGAGCTCGGAATGCAAAAGCCAAAGGTGAAGTCATACGACTTGATGAGCTCGTCGCGGAAATAGTGGCGCTCGATCATGCGAAAGTTGTGGACCTCCTTGGGCCCGACGCAGAACTCGAGCGACGTCATGATCGAGGGCAGCCGCAGCACGTCGTCCGAGAACTCGTATCGAATCTTTCGAAACGAATCTTCATCCAATGGCTGGGAGAAATCGATCTTGGCGGCTGCACGGGGCGGGCAGTCGCGGCCGACCTAGCGCTCCATATTATATACATGGCGTATCTTATATATGTCGTCTACCTGGAAGATCTTGCGCTTCGTGTCGTAGTCGATGATCTGGAACTTGAGAAAGTCGATGCCATAGACGTTGGCGCTCATCGGGCACAGAAACGCTAAGTGCTAAGTGAGCCACGATATAAGAATGCACTAAGAAGTACACTTGGTCGGCGTCTCGAGGTCCAAAATGTCCTCGGGCGTATAGCTCTCTCGCGGCATACTCGTATCGACTTGGACAAAGCTAAAGTAAGCGCGACGTTCCAGCCTCGGTTTGGATCTTGTCGTATCCGGATCGAAACCGACCGCGTCGGGCTCCGATACAAATGGAAAGCTCAGTCGATCGCGCAACCGCCGCCTTTTCCGGATATGATACGGCCGCTTGGCGCGCTAATTCGTACCCGTAATTCGTACTACCGACGAGTAATACGTGAACTCGCCGACCACAGCTGCCGACCACCACAACAACGTGCGAGGAAAGGGTATCGATGGCGTCCAGTCAGTCGCTGGACAGCACGACAACGCTGCTGTTTGTAGTTACGACCAACCGAAGACCGTAACAAAGGGCCTATAGGCATCCACGTCACCAAGATGGTGCCACGGAGAAATTGACGATATGTGAATAAGACTATAAAAGATAGGATTCTCTTTGTCCGCGAAAAACACTGTACAGCGTCCGACGCACGCGGTCGACCATCGTTTGCACACGCCTTTCGACCGGCACGACGAGATTGTTTGGCTGCTCGATCGCGTCCACAAGGTGGTGGGCAAAGTTGGATCTCTTGACTCTTGGGTTTCGACAAAGAGCCTTTCTCAAGGGCGTGGTTTTGAAATCGCGGAAGCGTGTCGTGCACCATGAGCTCGAGAAGCGCGTCTCAAAAACAGGTAAAAAACGCCAACCTCCCGGTCGAGTGCGCTTTCGTAGCCAAGCACCTTGTGGCCTTTGCGGCTAGAAGATATCGCAATCAACATCCAGTGGCCGTCCAAAGACTTCGTCCAACCGGAACCGTGGTACAACTAATGGACTTCTCTCTGTCCTGAATTGATTTTGGTAAGCGAAATATATCGATAGAAAATGTAATTGACATTCTTGTGCAAAAATAGGATCGGAATAGGACTAAGGAGGAGAGCTGTGCTTCTTGCTCAAAAAGGGCTTCTTGCGCGCGGCGCGACCTTTGAGCCCATGTTCGTTTATGCGTCGACGTACTGTGCTCTCCGAGACCTTGACACCCATGGACTCTTCGAGTTGCAACCGGAGAGCCGACGCGCTCTTCTGGCGGTCGCCGAGAACCTCGCGTGTGAGCATCCGATCCGTCCGCTCGTCGGTTTTGCGGGGCCGCCCCGGGCGTGGGGCAGGTCCCAGGCACTTTCGCGCACACACTGAGGCAATGATGGACGACACCGACGACCTGGGCATGCCGAGTTGTCTTGCGATAGCAGAAATCCTCATGCCCTCGCCATACTTCGACATGACGAGCCGCCGGGTGTCTACTGAGTACTGGCGACCCATTATACGTATTTTAGCAGAGCAATTCGAGGAGTCGACATAGCCATCACAGTGCCAACGTTAGTCGAATTAATCGCCGCACTTCAAGTCCGAGCGAGAACGCCTCTGATTGGCTAAAAATCCCTAAATCATGTGGTGTCCGCACTGGCTGTATTGCCTCGCATCTCAAATACATTCTATAATTTGATAATATTTGTTCTCGGGAGGAAACGTACCCACTTGCTCACTGTCAAGGAAAATGTATCCACAGCGTAATTTATGCTATATTAGTACGGCATGCATGTCTACTACAAGTACTACTGTTTCATCGCAGTCATTGCCTGTAAACTTTGTTATCAGGGGACTCCAGTGTTGAATATGTCGTCTTTGGTTGTGTTTGCAGCAGGCGCGGCGCGCGGCTGCGGGCGTGCGATAGCCCACGCTTGCTCAGTGGATATGGTGAGCGACGAAGAAGGTTTGAATTTCGGGCTCAATTCCTGCAGGCTGCTATTTTGCACAGTGTTGCGAACGAAGATTTTCTAATCAGTGGACGGTGCTGCGGGCGGCGTCAGGTATTGACGCACCTGTAGCAAGTTCAAGTTGAGCAAACGCCGCTGAAGGAATAGCAAGATACTTTGAGCGCGAAAAAATGATACATTTTTGGCGGGCGGTTCAAGATGCAAGCAAATGTACTTGCTGGAATATTGGTCTCGAGCGCCGACTGCGCCTTGACGTAATAAAATGGGCTGTAGATTGCGTGCGCGTCCCCACCGCCTTTTTGAAAGTCCACACACGCCTTCCACGCGGCTACATTATCGTAGCTCAACTGAATAACCTCGGCAAAGGTACCCTCGGGTGTCTCGAGATACGTTTCGAAGAGGTGCATATTGGTCGTCTGCATGCCTTAGGTGTCGTCGTGGTAAATGCACTCGGCGCGCGACGCCAGCACTGGGAACACGATCTTCGCAAGTACAACCGCTCCGAGGCGGAGTAATAGGTAGCGCGCGCCATACGCTTGGAGGTTGGGGTTGGCTTGGGATACGCAGATCACAAACCCCAGTACGACCAGAGCGAGGAGCCTGCCCATGAGCCGAAACTGAACGCAGACGTTACGCGCCAAACAAGGCGAGTTCTTCGTCTCTAAGACGAGAGGCCCGCGAGTACAGACGCGACGGTCGCGTGTGGCGAGACCTGGCCGCGCAAAGTAATCGGCCACAGTGGTGTTCTCGGACGTCGCGATCTTGGGCTGACGATGGCGGTCGGGAGACCGAGCCAGAGAAGTTGCATGCATGAGTTGCATAACGCCGAGAGGAGCGCAAGGCCTCGCAATTGGCAAGGCGGCGCGGAGGAGTTTGATGCGTTTCTTTGAGAGCGTCATTGCTGTAGTGGTCGGCAATCACTTCCGTGAGCTCAAACGTAAGCACGACGCTGAGCTCAGTCACGAGGAGGAATGTGCACGAGATGGCGTTCTGGAGCAGCAAGAGCACGAGGATACCGATTAACGCGAAGGTCGCGAGCGAGCTGCGGAGGGTGGTTTGAACCAACCGTCTTGCCAAACCAGCGCCGGCGCAAGAAGAGAAGGATTGCAATCGGCATCTGAACCGAGAGCCCGAGCTGCGCTGCGTCGAGCGCGAGCAGATTCGCCGCCAACGGCGCCATTTCGAGCCAGAAATGTCATGCCAGTCTAATTTGGGCGCGTAACTTTAGTTGACTTTCAGTACCACCACCAACATGCAGCACGAGGACGGCAGCCCGATCGAGGAAGTACGTAGCACGCTCCTACACATTCGAGTTACAATGCGACTAGGACACGTCGGAAGAGAATGCCATCGACATGATTGACGCGATGCGAGGCGAAGGCTTCTATGGGAAGGTCCAGGCAAGACCGACTGGAGGTTATAAGACCATCTCGGAGGCGCTGTGCGAATACATACTTATGAACGTCGTACTAGGCAACCACCGTCCGATTTCGGCGCCCCCAAAGCGATATCCC
The DNA here is from genome assembly GCF_000151545.1 of Saprolegnia parasitica CBS 223.65. Classification (NCBI taxonomy): domain Eukaryota; phylum Oomycota; class Saprolegniomycetes; order Saprolegniales; family Saprolegniaceae; genus Saprolegnia; species Saprolegnia parasitica. Next base: position 32,427 of record NW_012156567.1, read on the forward strand.
TCGCACGAGGTGCGTTTACCTACAGAACAGATGAGTTGCATCGCTCTGTAGTCGGCGCAGCCTCCGCAGCTGGTCGAGACAATCCGCGGCATCACGTTGCAGACGTTGCCACCGCGCCCCGAGAGCGCCAAACCCGCGCGCGCCTCGTCGCGTCAACGTAGCGGAAGTCCTCGATATCTTCTCAAAACAACTCGGATCGTGCGTAGCTGTCCAAGCACACGTTCGCTTCCGCGACCCCGAGAGCCGAGATCGACCTGTCTCGGCACCGCAGCGTACCGCACCAGTCGTACGACAGCCAAGCGCGTGCACACGGAGCAGTGACGTCTTTTGAATTGTCGTAGAAGACATCATCCACAACGTCCAAGACGTATTTACGTCGCGCAGCCGACAAGAAGAAGGAGAAGGAACGGGACTTTGCCGTGTGACGCATCTTCGAGTGTGTTGGAATCTCCCACATTTTGAGCTAGATTGAGCTCTTTCAAGAAAAGATTGATCAAGAGCGAAAAGTGGCCGTCAAGATCGTACGGCGGCCGAGTGCGCATTTGGATTGCAATTCGAGTGACGGATGCAAGTAGACGCAAGCCAACAAGCTCATGCGACGCCAAGGCTCCAAGAAGACCTACTACTTGGCCAAGGTACGACGCGTCCCGACCACCAATGCGCGTTTGTGGATACGAGGCGTCATGGTTAGAACCGCGATGACTTTGTCGCCGTGCGCGTCATCGAAGATAACGTGCCGGAGCGCCTCTTGAGCACTGACGCCTTTGATATCCTTTGCCTTGCCAAGCTGCATGTTCGCAGCAAATGTCGTACGACCTAACGACATGACATGTACTCCGTGAATTCGAGCGCATGACGGTGCTATGGGCCGCGAAGGCCAAAGACTCGGCCCCGTTCGACGACGCGACGCCTGCCAAGACACCGTCGACTCGTCTGCATCCCAAGAAGGAGACGCAGTCGGGGCTGCGCATGATCCTCAAGGGCACGATCGAGCTCACGGCGATTCTACAAGAGCAGCTCTTCGAGCTCCAGAGCAAGGGATGGAACTCCAACACGGTCAAGGCCCTCGTCGCACCACACCACGCGTCGTAGCTCGTCCCACTTGATACGTACTAGCTTTGACGTTCGGAACCCCTTTAAACGCGCCGTTTGCCGCACTTTTCGCATATCTCGGCAGTTCATTGGCTATCCTGGTATCCTTCGAGCCAATCAAAGGCGCGGAAAGCATCGCGGCTGCGATTGGCCCGTTTGGCGATTGGTCCCTCATCTTCACCACCAATCAATAGAGCTTCCGGATACGACGCTGCGAGTTAGTAGCAGAGCAGCAGACCAACATGACGACGACGACGACGATGGACTATGGCGTCGTGGACCGCTTCTTCTGCAACGTCATGGAGCTCATTCCGAGCGCGCAGTACTTCCCGACCGAGCCTGAGGACAACTTCAAGCAGAGCATGAACAAGAAGTACCACAAGGGCGTCAAGGCCCAGCAGATTGCGGCGCTCGAGGACGCCGAGGACGAGACCACCAAGCCGGTCGCGAAGCGCCTCAAGTTCAACCCGAAGCTCCAGCTCACGAACCAAGAGACGCAGCTCCACGAAAAGGAGAAGGAGGCTGCCAAGGCCGAGGCCTCGGACGACGAGGGCGAGCTCACGGGCCTCGATGGTCTGCGCAAGCGCCTCGCGCGCCGCCTCGAGACCATGCGCGCCAAGCGCCAGACGACCAAGGAGCACAAGGTGACGAAGAAGGACAAGGCGGCGCCGACGCCGGCGGATGCCGGTACGAGGAGCAACATCTCCTCGACCACGTGTGGCTAATGTTGCCGTAGACAAGACGAAGAAGCGCAAGGCGCCGACGGGCAACCAAGACAAGACCGGCCACAAGAAGACCAAGGCTTCGAGCGCGGAGGAAACGGCGGCGGCGCCCGTGCCTGATGTCTCGGGCGACGGTATCTCGTACGGCAGCTTGCTTCTCGGCCAGGAGAAGAAGGAGGAGAAGAAGACGCGGAACGGCCGCAGCATCCACGGGATCAAGAACCTGTTGAAGAAGGCCGAGACGAACAAGGCGCGCATGGAGGAGCTCAAGAAGACCGAAGAGGGCCGCGCCGTCGTGCAGGCCAAGGGCTGGGAGAAGGCGCTCAAGCAGGCGTCGGGCGACAAGGTCATGGACGACCCGAAGCTCCTCCGCAACAAGCTCAAGAAGAAGCTCAAGCAGAAGGAAAAGAGCTCCAAGGAGTGGAAACAGCGCGTCTCAACAGAAAAGAAGGGGATCAAGGAGCGCGCAAAGACCAAGGCCTCGAACGCGCGTGCGGGCAAGAAGCAGTTGCGCTCCGCGGCCGCCGAAGCCCGCGCCGAGAAGATCAAGGCGTCCAAGCCCGCCGGCAACCGCGCGGGCTTTGAAGGCAAGAAGGGCGACGCGTTCCTAAACGCCAAGAAAAAGTAGATAGACAAAGTAGCATCATTTTTAATCGACGGCCATGTGTTATACATGCTCGCCTGGACATGGCCGACGCAGCGCCGTGAGCTAAATCCGCTACGCGAGGAATCGTCTGCGTTGTGCTCGGCCCCGCGCCAAGATCATCTGCAAGAAGGTCGCAAGAAGAGACAGTAATTTAATATATTTCTACAGCATGCACCATGGAGGATCGTGGTATAATGGCGAACCGCGTGGTGGTCGCGGCTTCATTGTATGACGCAGCCGCCGCCGCCTTGTGCGTTGGCCTGCCACTGATTCGGCGTCTCGTTGTCGCCAAGGAACGGGTCGGGCGTCGTGTTGCAAAACTCGGCAATCCTATCGCAGACATTAGGGATCGGACGGTCGCAGCGTGGGCCGACGTACTTTTTGACGGCCTCGGACGTCGTGCACGCGGCCTCGAGCGCCTTGAGGTCGCCCTCGAGGCGCTCGATCTCGTCCGATAGCTTCTTCACCTGCGCGTCGGCCATGCTCGTCTCGTCTTCGCTTCGCGACGCTTCTTGAGCAATGAAATTCCGAGAAATTGAAAAAAATCGCGTCTAATTTTATTCTCAACCGTCGGCGGGGGTTTCTCGTTTCGACCGAAACACCTCGGCGTCTGTGATTGGCCGCGAGCGATCTTGAAACGACACGCTCCGAACCGGCGCGCGTTGGGTGACCGACCGACCGACCGTTGGCCGCCGCCACAATGGCGGACGACGACCATGCTGCCGTGGGGACTACCATCAAAATCACTAGTACGGCAGTGTAGAGAGCCATGGTAGACGGCACGCATTATATTAGACGACGACGACGAAGGCGCGGGTCGTAGGTGTTTAGGGTTGCGGGGTTTTAGGATTTTAGAGAGTTTGGCTTGGGACCGAATTTCCTCAAGGTTCTTGCTTGGAAGCGACGCATTGAATGCGCTGCGCAAAGCCTTCGACGTACACGGCGATGCGCTGCTTGTCGTCGATCGAGAGCGCGGTCGACGACGTCTTCTTGAGCTCGTTCCACGCCAAAATGCTGTCGAGGAGGACGCGCGCGCGTTCGTAGAGCTCGAGCGCGTGCGGCCATTGCCCGAGGACTTCTTGGACAGCGCCATCGCGGCCAAGTCGCATGGCGTGGTAGTACAAAACGTCTTCGCCGCTCGGGAGCGCCGCGTCCAAAAGCAGCGGGCCACAGTATTTTTTGCATTGCTCGGCGCGGTCCAGACACACGTTGAGCAATTCGTTGATCCACGCCCGCGCCGCTACGTTACGCCGAGCGATCGCATACGCGTGCTGCAAGAAATGCAAGCACATGAGGTACAGCTGGAGCGCACTCGCCTGTCGCCGCGCCTCGGGGTGTGTATCCAAGTCACTCGACGCCGTCGGCGACGAGATCGAGTGCGTCGACGACGACGATGACGCGGACGACGTGTACGACGCCGTCGTGTCCACGCCCGGCAGCGACAAGAGCGCCTCGGCGATCGTCATCATGGTTTGAATGCGCTGGTAGCTCATGTCGAGGCTCGTGTCGCACGTGTACTCGATGACGGGGTTGGGCTTGGGCCGCGGAACGACCGCTAGCGACGACTGTTTGGACGAAAAGTGGGACGGCGCCGACGAAGCAGTGAACGCAAAGGCGCTTGTCGGCGGCGGTGTGCTCGAGAGACTCGACTTGAACGGGTTGATGCGTGGCGTTGGCGACGCGACGAGCTCGGGGCTCATGGGCGTGGTCGGGCTGTTCTGATGAATCGATAACGACGTTGCACGGTGCTGCGACGTCGATGCGCTTCGTCGGCGGTAGCTCTGCATGACGCTCGATCGGTAGCTCTCTTGCAGCCGCGTCGACGACCCCAGGCTCAGTGGCTGCAAAAGGGCCGTGGGCGGCGACGTGTGGGTAGGAAGACCGTCTGGGACGCGGCGCTGGATGTCGAGAGGCGCTGTCACGGTTCGTGCGATCGAGTTTGGCGGGCTTGACGTCGTCGTCGGTGGGACCACGATGGACTTGGTCATGTCGTACTCCTTGCCAATGTACGGGTGGGCAAAAAACTCTTCAAAACCCATGCGTCGGCTCGGGTCCCGCCGCAGCAAGCCCTACTGCGTCATGAGCGGCGAACGATAGACGCAGGCATATGTCCTGTACCTGCATGAGCTCGATGCAGTCGCGTGGCACGTTGTGGTTCTCGGGGAAGCGCAGCTCGTAGCGCTCAATGTTGCGCAAGAGCTCCATTTGGGTCGCGCCATGAAACGGGGTGCGCCCAAAGATCTACGTGGCATCGTCGTGAGCCAGGAGCACCACCACAAGGACGCCGTCGATACCATCTCGTAGAGGATGGTGCCCACGGACCAGAGGTCGGCCTTCGAGTCATACTTGTGGAAGCGCATGATCTCGGGTGCCTACGGACGCTGTGTTCAGAGCTGCTATCAAGAGAGGATCCTTTGCACCATGTAGAGCGGCGATCCGCAGAGTGTTTCCGCGAGCGACGCCGTAGCCAAGTGCCGGGCAAAGCCAAAGTCCGCTACATATGCATACATCGCATGTCATCCACGATGCAATATGGCGTACCAATCTTGAGGCGCGGAACGGGCGAGGTGTCGGCGAGGAGGAGGTTTTGGGGCTTAAGATCGCGGTGGATGAGGTTCTGTCGCCAGAGCGCATGGAGGCCATCGGCCAGTTCGCGGATCAAGTGCCGGGCCAAGGCCTCGGCGACGACGCCGTGCGGCTGGCGCTTCATGAATTGGGACAAGTCGCCGCCCTCGCAGTACTCCATGAAGAGATGCACGGACGACTTGGACTTGGTGATCGAGAACAAGCGCACAATGTTCGGTGGTTCATCTGCTGCATGATCGAGATCTCGACGCCAAGGTTGTCGAGGAGCTTTGGGTTGAGCTTGGAGCCGTCAATGACCTTGACCGCGACTGGCACGTGCGTGACCTGGTGGTAGCCCCGGTAGACCTGCGCGTACGAGCCCTTGCCGATCTTCTTCTCGACGACGTACTCGCCCATGGTCACGACCTTGGCGGGGCGCTCCATGCTTGCTCTAGGAACGAGGTAGAGAGCATGAGACGCCAAGTTCCTCGGTCCGTCGCGTACGTGGATGGAGGAGGAGCGCGTGGAACTTCTTCTACTGCCGTGTTCTCTGCGACGATGCGACGGTATTTATTTTCCGTCGTCGGAATTCTCGACGCGATCGGTATATTAATATTCCTCCCATGCCACATATTTTATTTCGATGGCGTTGCCTCCGTATATATATTGTGAATGCACGAGGCCCCATTCAAATAATTTTCGATTCGGGGTGCCAACGGGACCGTCCCAAAATAAAATAGAATCGGAGGCATCTCGTGGATTCTATGCATATACAAAACGCAAGTGCAATCAACCTCGCGCTTGGATTCCCTCAGGACGCCCAAGCAGCCACGTTCCAGCTACTCGCCGCCTTCTTGTTTCTTTGTTAATGGAAATAAGGTCAAAAGAATGATCTTAAAGAAGGAGGTCTGTCTGGGAAGCGAGCCATCTACAGGGTGCTACTCGAACCAATGGAGCTTCGTGCTGCTTCGCACAGAAGCGGGATCGGCGATAACTTGCGACAAGAGCGTGGGATGGGACCGCAACGGTGCATTAGACACGTGTAACGGCTTGGAGCGCGCACCGTACAAATTCAAATTTCCCGCGCTTCAAGGACAGCAGCCGGTTGCAATCCCATCCCGCCGTCCCAGGCGCCGCTTTGGTTCAACGCAATACACCACATGAATGCCATGCAACGGGCTAGTCTTTCCGCGCAATTAGAAACTGCTGGTAGCAGGGTTGAAGTAGAAGGGCTAGAACTGATTTTCTTGGAAAACTACTTGCGTTGAGGAGCTTTATTTTATTTTGTTTTTGATTGTACGACGATTGCTAGTGTGTATCCTAGCGCATTTTGGTCGTGGAATGGTAGTGGCGTCTTGACGTGTCCAAGGGGCTTTAGCGGCCGCCCTGGGCGCCCTTGCCGCCGGACGAGCCCGTGTGGTTACCGCCCTTGCCCGAGTCGGTGTCCTTGCCCTTGCCCTTAACGACATTCTTGTTGGATCCAGCGCCCTTCTGCGGTTGCGGCATGTTCTTGTTGGCTTCGGAATGCAACGACGCAAATGTGAGAATGAGCTCTCGGACAAGTGCAACTTGGAGGGACGAAACCGCCCGATCTTTCACGTGGCGCCGATTGGCCACGTGGGGAGCCGCTGCACTGTGATTGGCTACTCGCGTAAACGTTCGGCAACGGCTAAAAACACCACGTTTAGAAACCCACGCTATTTGTAGCGCTCAACCGCCGCCCTCATGAATACTTCGTCGATGCTTCAACGAACGCGCCCATGACTCTTGACTCCGTCGAGGATCTTTTCTCGTGGCAACGCAGGCGCGGTATTTCCTCTCGTCCCTTTCGAATCGTTTGCTTTTGGAGACTTGCTTGCAAGACACTGTTGAAGACTTGTTGAAGACAGCCGTTTGATCATGATTTGGTCCTGGGACAGATTGATAGTTCTCGGACCGTCCTTGGTGTTGTGCCAAGCACGATGGGACGTCATATTCTGTAGCTCATTTGATGGAAAGCGGGTGCGTCATGCCTGAGGTACTCAGGGTAACCAGGAAACGAACCGACTGCAACTTGAGCACCGTGTGGTCGTGGTCGAGCAGATTACGACCGAAACTTCGTCGGGGCGAACAGAAGTTTTGCCTTTGGCATGTCAACCAGTAGGCTTTAACATCGGAGGGTTAACTTCGCAGTAGATCACTTTGGATATTTCAGGTCCGGGTCCGGTATCAGATTCGAGTGCTTGTTTGCTGAAGAATACTCATCAAGGGCAACGCCTCCAGAACGAAAACAGGTCAACATGCGCGCCAAAATAAAAACACTTTCATGTACGACGACCGACCAAGACGCCAAAACAAAACAACTCGACCAGTGTCGCCACCACGAGCATTCACCTTCATCAACATCAGACCACCCGACATTTCGCGTCGGTCGCCAAGCCAACGACTTCCATCAGCCCGCGAGTTCAAGTGAGCACCCCTTGTGTACCGTCGGGTGCTGCAGCTCCAGGTCGGCCCACGGGTGATCCAAGTGGAACTCCGCAACACGGGTCTGGCTCATGACCGCGGACGCTGCTGGTCGATCAAGTACCGGTAGCTTGACGATGGAAAAGAGACACATGGTGGTAATCCCGGTAATACACCGCCTGACAAGACTCTTATCAAGGGCATAAAAACAGTTGAACAGGACATCATTTTACAGCCAGCTCGCGGGCATGGAGACCATGTAGTTGGTATATGACAGCGTGAGGCTACACGACGTCTCGCCTGTGGAGACAGACGTAGCCGTCACCTGGCCCATACCGCCGAGCAGCGCCTGCACAGACGCCGCGATCGTCGCTACTGGCGTTGCCAAGGCCACATTGGACACGCTTCTGACGCTGAAGCCCCACAGACTCAGCTACAAAGCCACCACGCTCGTCGCGCCAAACGAGATGGTCTGGACGGCTGTCGTTGCCGTTGGCACAATCATGCAGTTGGCGTAGACGGACGTGATGCAAAGGGCGTCATCGACTTGAGCGATGTGGTCGCAAACGGCGTTTGAGGTCCCAAGAGCACGGACGAGATCGACACCGGCACGAGGGCGAGCCGTTGTAGAGAAGCGCCGAGACGTTGGCGTTGATGGCCGCCCGGAGGCTCCTCCGTGAGACAGAGTGCGTTCAATCGTCCAAAACAACGAAACACACAACAATTTTCTTGGCACAGAGGTAATACATGTACTAGTGATATTTACCCCGACGGAAACACGATAGAGCCATACATGGGCAGCGGCGTCGGCGACGTGGTCATCGGGGCCGGTGTCGGTGCCGCACCGTTGGCTTGGTACGGGAACCCGAACTTGGCGCCACTGAGCGGCACGACCTGGTAGTATTGCGACGGGTGCTGTGTATTGACAAGAGACGCTGTCACGGACGCCGACGTGGCAATCGTGATCGTCGGCAGCGGTCCGATGTAGTTGTAGTACGATAGCAGGATGTACCACATCGTGTTGGTTTCTTGAGAGATCCAGACATCGACGGTGCCAAAAGATTTGAACATTGCTTGGAGCTGGCTCGCGAGCACGGACGACGACGAGTAGAGCGAAATGTAGTCGATACGACCAAGGAAGGCGCCGAGGAGATGAAATTCGAGGCTCACGTAGGCTGTGAGGGACCCCGAGACGAGAATCTTCTGGAAGCCCGGCGTCACTGCGGTCACGAGACTCCGATCGGCCATGATCTGACTCCACGTCGCTCCCACCGGACACTTGTTGGCCACAAAACAACTCGACGCAGCGAGGTATGGGGCCGCCGCCGCCAGTGACATATTCGTCAGACATGACGAGACGTCCAAACTTTGCGTAGTGTAGAGCCCGGCGGTCGCGGGGGAGAAGGGTCCGTTCTGCACTTGCTGCGTCGCTTTGCCATTCTCCACACACCACTGCACAGCATGGCAACCGAACGGGCTGAGGTTGCACGCCGCAATGTGCTGTAGGCAGCGGTTGCACGCCGCTAGACACAAGGTGAGACCTCTCGCATCAATCGTCGGATCCACGTACGGCTCTGGACAATCTCAACGTTCGAGTCCTGCACCGTGGTATTGGCAGGGATGAGCTGGAGTACTTTCGACGCCGTCTGCTTGTACGTATAGTAAGAGGTCCCGTTTGAGGCGATGTCTGGTAGCGACAGCGGCAGAATCGAGTGCGGAAAGTGTAACGTCAAGTAGCACGGCACCGTATTCGAACAGTCGAGATACGCTGTCGGCTTCATCGATGCGTTCCACTGCGACGCCAGCGCATACGTGGCGTCAAACGACGACATGAAGCCAAAATCGAATGACATGGTGGCGCTGTTGATGTCCACGGTCACGTTGAGAGCCGGGTACGTCAACGTGAGGTTGAAGTTGGCCGATGTGTTGTAGATCATCACCATGTGCATTTCTTCGCTCGCGACAAGAACGGGCGCGAAGGACGCACCGGGTGGCATCTTGACCAGCGGACACCGATACAGCGAGAGGCACGAGTGGTAGAGCCCAAAGACGGACACTGCACGCGCCGGTGTCCCCATCGGCACGCTGCGCGCGATGATGTCCGAGACATCGAC
>NW_012156567.1:61548-62217 GCF_000151545.1 Saprolegnia parasitica CBS 223.65
CGCAGCGTCGTAGCATCCCGGCCCAGTGTCGCGCGGTTTCATAGGCCCAGTGCGCGCACGAGACCCAGGCCGCCATGACGACTAGGCGAGAGGTCTAGGTCAGCACAGAAGTGGTTTACTCTGTGCTCACTCCGGCGCGCGATTTGGGGTACCTACCGCGAAGAGCTAAAAGCCTTCCAGGCTTTGCCGTCGCCAGCAAAGCTACGCAGTTGGTTGAGGTCCTCGAGAGACGTCAGCGACTGAGGCGGCGTCAACGACTGGAGGTCGCGGTGCAGGACGATGGGCACCGTGATCTTGGTGCGGCCTAAAAAACGGGGTGCATCGGGCGTGGCAAGAAGCGGGCGGCTGCAATGCTGACAGGAACGTCTTCCTTCAGGCGCTAGCGCTGGCGGGCAACAATCTCGCTCAGCGGGGCGCTGTCGCAGCCCTTGTAGAGCGCGACGTCGCCGAGTGTGTTCGGGTGAAAGATACCTAAAGTGCGGCGCAGCTGCCGGCGATGGAAGCTGTCAAGGCCCACAAGGCTCGTTGGCGTCAGGGCCCACGTGTCACAGTTATATTTTGAATGCAAAGCATTGTTTACCGGTATTTGCGACAACGGCGCGTTGGCCTAGACAAAAGTCAACGCGCGACCTTCGCTGCGCTGCGGTGCGCAGACTTTTCCGGGCCAAC
>NW_012156568.1:0-3261 GCF_000151545.1 Saprolegnia parasitica CBS 223.65
TGCAAGAGTCAAAGAGTCTTTGATGGGAAAAATATGCAACGACTCAAGTGTGCCATGTGTAAGGGAGGCCCGCGGGTCCTCTCAGCTAAAATTACATGTATCGTCAAACTAGATAACCGCCTGTCTTTGGATGCCTGAGCCACGACCAACGTCCCGCGCGCGGGCGTCCAAGGTGACACCGTACGCCCGCCCTCCGCCACGCACCGCGCTACCGTCGATTGCGAAACAGACGTCGCCGTCCGGTGTCGTCCGGGCGCTGCTTGGGGACACGAGCTCGATAGAGGCCCGCCTCGATGAGCTCCAAGCCGACTTGCAGTCCTCGTTTGCCCACCACGCGACGCGCATGAACCGCCTCCAGCAACAGCGCGGCATCAACACCAAGCGCATTCTGCAGCAGCGGAACGTGAGGCCGACGCTCGCGCACCTCGAGCGAGCACCGCTTGGGGACGAGACCCTCTTGTGCCCGAGCTGCCACGCCTTTTGGAGGCGCGACGATATCCTTCCACTGCCGTCGCCATGGGCCGAGTGCCGGATCAGCGCGAGCCAGAACCACTTTTGCCACGGCGCATCACACGAGATTCGAACGTCGCCGCCGCCAGGAACCCCGCATGTCGCCACGATCGTGTTTCAATATTACGGCACGACGCAACAAGTGTGCCAATGCCCCGTCGTCGCAGCGCTGCCCAAAGCACGATCGTCCATGGACCACCTGCCCGGTAGCAAGGAGGTTGTATCCTCCTCATCAGCTGCACCTTGCTGAGATCTGAGGCCAAGTCGCCGCCGCGTCGTTGCGGATTGGCACGCCCCTTTTGATAGAGTCATCCTGGGTGTATAATCTGGTTATCAACCCTTGTAGTCTTGCGCATCATGCCTTCAACCAAAGTGTGACCGCAACTGCGGTCGCTCACATTTGCTCCACCGCACAAAGTTTCACATAGCGTCGGTCTACCATACTGCTGACAGTGCCGATCGAGCAGGAGCCCAAAAACAGTCTGCGCACCACCGCGCAGCCGAGGGCCGAGAGTTGCCGTTTGTGTTGGCCCACCAGTATTGGCCTCCGATACAAATGCCGTACATATGTATATATGAACGTGTTTCGCGTTATCTTCGATGTTACAAAGAGTTACGTAAAGACTAGCAATCTCCTTCTTCTTCATTCGCTCGCCAGGCCGTGGCTGCGCAGGCGGCGGCGCGGGGGTGCATCTTGCTCTTCTGTGGTCGCCCGGGGGCGTTTGTGGCCGCGGGTGAGGCCCATGATGACAAGCTCCGTGGATTCCTTCCAGGCTTCGCGATCGGCGGCAAATACAAGTACCGTAAAGAAGAATCTTTGCATTCCACCTTGAGCGCCTACCGACGAGAAAAACGCACCGCCGCCTGCGCAGCTACAACCCGGCGAGCGAATGGAGTGATTTCGCGCAGCACACGTGAAGCTGTGTTGGACCACGGCCAAGAATATGCGCCATCTTGAATTGTTGCCCGAGCCGCGGTTCCCGTTTTTTAGCAAGGCAGCAACGGTACGCGTCGAAGACCCATGGTCCAAGCAGCACGCTCACCTTAGCTACTCATTTTGCCCCACCGATCAGTCCCATCTTGGGCGGCGGCCTCCCAACAGGAGGCTCTACCAAGGGTTTATCCTACGTAAATATACCCTTGTTTCAATGTAGCAAAAACATCCCCTGACTGGAATCTCACCGAGTACAAGTCGTAGCAGGGTGATGACGACCGTTTTGGCATGATATTGACTGTACTTTCTACGTTTCGAGCTCTAATTTTACGCAAGCGCCAAGGATTTGCGGGTATTTTCACGCGGCGGGAGGTCGGGATGCAGACGAAGTCGCCGCCTCGCCCCGCCGGTGTTGGCACTGACGAGCGGCTCCCGATGCTCCCAAAGGTGCTCGTGCCGCTCAAGGCCAATCTGCAAGATACTCCAATGCAAAAGAGCTTTGCGGAGTGCCTCCTCGAAGGCGCCAACAAGTGGTTTCCAAAGAAGCCAACGCCAACGACTAGCAACGATATCACACCACCAGAGCCGAGCCACACGATGATGCCCAGGATGGTCGACCTACGAAAGCAATGCAGCGCGCCCCAGGTCCTCGTTGGCGTGAATCCAAGCGAGCTCCCAATGCTGGATACGACCCATGACCTGTGTCCCCGCTGCCACGGCTTCCTAAAGCACGAGGTGATTCCCTCTCTGCCACACGACTGGACCGAGTGCAAGCTCAATTCGGGGCGCATTGGTTTTTTCAACCCCAAGACCAACGAGACGCTAGCGATTCCGCCACCAGGGATGCCACCGACCAGCTGCGTAGTATTCCAGTACCACGGAACGACGTCGCATGTCTGCCGCTGCCGCCAGCGCCGCAGCTCATTGATCTCGCCTTCACGCAGCCGCAAGTCTCGGCGCTACTCGACCAGCGCACTGATTGTGGCCGTCGCGGCCGACCATTCGAATATGCTTCCAGTCGAAAACACATCCACCACACTGAACGATACCCCTCCGATGGTGCGACAGTCATCAAATTTGAAATAACGACTCGTACAAAGTACAGATGACATCTCAAATGCTGGCGTCGCATACAGCTGCTTGGTGCTTGTCGGGCGGGTCACCTGATACCAAAGCACCGGCAGACCGACTGCTTGAAGAATGACAACCGTGTCGACAAGGAATTGTGTTTGGTGCGACCAGAGCTCGAGTCGATCCATCAACTTTAGTGGTCAAGACGGGCCCGGGGCCGCTAAAATATATGCCAATTGTTGTGGCAGATTAATCAACCGTGACTTTTGAGCAGGAAAAGGAGGGTCTGCGGCGGCACTATGTGAGGTGAGTCGTCCCATCTAGACTAAGGTTGAAGACAGAGAGCGCGCAGAACGAGTCCACGAGCTCGAGTTGCGCGGTGATCACGCAGTGTCTCGAGTCCGCAAAACAGCCGACCATGGGTGTTGTCGGTTGTTGTTGTTGAAGTGGGTCGTCTATTACAATAGATAAAACTATGCTAAATAAAATTGTCGGACTTTCTTCGTTGTGTGTACTCGGTTGAGGGACTTGATTTAGGCAGGCGGAGGCAGGAGCGCGATCCGCGGGACGAGGTGACGTCGCGGCCACTCGTGTTGGGCGAGGAGCTGGAGAAGACGACGAAGAGCAGGCTGCTCGGGCTCTTGTACGAGGCTGTGGTGCACGTGCAGTTGAGCGACGCGTGCCGCCTTGACGGCAATCGTCCATGGACTTGGCAGCGGTAGGTCGGCGCGGAAGACGCGGTCGTT
>NW_012156568.1:4440-11713 GCF_000151545.1 Saprolegnia parasitica CBS 223.65
CGCGAAGACGATACTTTGATGGAGGAGCCGGTGGCCTTGCGCACCCGCGCCAATGACCGGCGGCTCGCCGTTGATGAACTGGAGGATCATTTTGTCGATGATTGCAGCCGTCGTGGTGTCCGGTGCGACCCACGCGAGCTGGTACCAGAGGACCGGGAGGCAGACCGCTTGCAATATGATGGCCTTGCCGGCCAAGGTCGTCAACTTGTGTCGCCAGAGGAGCAACCGGTCACGCAGGCGACTCAGTGCGTAATCGCAGCGAGCGTTGCGCGGCAGGTTCGGAGCTACGAGAATGCCAAGCGCTTCCATGGGTGTTGTCGGTCGTGAGTCTCAAACTGGGAACAAAGCAGCTGGCACATGAGTTCTAGCCATGCCTCCGTTGTAATTAATTGAGAGCGAGCGAGAGCAAGATGGCGACCAAGGGCATCTTAGCGAGATCCAACGGATAACAAGACAATAGGAGGCCGCGCGTCCACAGTAAAATCAAGCGTGTTGGGGACAAGGAAGACAATCAAGTGAGCGTATCGATCACTATCCGCGTAATGCTCGGAGTGGACGGCAGGCCACTCCATACAAATGTCCATGCAACTTCAATAGATCCTGAACACTCCGCTACGAAATGGTCGTGGAACAGTTGACGCGTCATAAAGATCTTGCACGATCGTCAGCAGTCACGATCTCTCTACTGCGCTGGACTGCTTGGATACCTGGACTTCGCGGTCAGGTTTATATAGCACATCCTCTATCTTGGCACGACGTCCCAGATAGGCCCGTTTCCACTTTTGCGAGCGCCGAATGGTAATAATGGAATGGTACGACCATGATTGATCACGTCTTTGGCTCGATGTATCCCCTAGCCCTACAGTACACCAATAAGACCTCTCCCGGCCAGCTCTACCTGCGGATTTCATCAGCAGCATGAACTCTCGGGATCTTGATTCCGCACAGGCCATCGATTTATACGTGCAAGCCCCCGAGTTCGTCACTCTCCTAAACACCAACTTTGCAAACGATAGGTAATAGAGTCGGTGGATGGTTCCAAGACCCTTCTCGAGAATCGTTTCACCTTATCTGTTTATGCACGGGCAATGGCGGGCCGTAGCCCGACCCAATGGACCACACGATTTGTATTTTTAACAATCACGCAAGCGGACATAGTCCTAGCAACGTCACACCACACTACAATGGCCCAAGGACCGCGTGCGTCAGGTCGTAGTCGACACATTTCCCGCCCACCGTTGCTCCGATGCAGCAGCAACCACGCGCTTGCTGCCAGTCTCCCGGTGATGCCCAAGGTCTACCTCCCCCTCCGGACGTATTATCACATCGACAGCGGCGTGACGGTCGACGAAGTCCTGACGACTTTGCAGATTGACCCGTCGACGACCTTTGCGTCCAAAAAGGATAATGGCAACACGAGGCATCGGGACATGGACGCGCTCCTCGACGCGCGGCCAAAGCCAAAAGTCGCGTCGCTTTGCCCGCGCTGCCGCGGCTTTCCGAAAGAGTCGAACGTACCAGCGTTGCCACCGCATTGGATCGAGACGTGCCGACATTCGAGTGGCAAGTGCACCTTTTACAATACCAAGACAAGAGAGTCGCTGGATTTTCCGCCGTGGGGCACCCCCGCGATTTGCTCGACGGTCTTTCACCACCATGGCACGACGCAGTTTGTGTGTCGGTGCCGGTACACGGCTCCGACGCCCGTCATGGACCGGGCCAAGACGAGCCAGAGCAAGCGGGCCCGATACCATTCGGTCGTGTAGTTACCAATCCCGACTCGAAAGAAATGCAGGCGTGAGTCGCTGCGATCGTCGAGCGACGTTGAACACATTGGTCTTCCCTACCGGCGAAACGCGCGCGGTAGATTACCTAACGTTAGTACAAGTGCGATCGACGCGGTCGGATGGAACTGTGCCGAGTGCCGATGATCAGATTTTGTGCCACAGACCGCTGAGATGGACCTCGTCGTGTCCACGACCGCACATAAACAGGACAGGTTGTGGTATGGTATGATGGTGTATGTAATGCAACTCTGCCAATGCGGACGCGCCACGTACCGCCACCGACAACACAGCCTTTCGGACGGCAAATTTGTTTCGAGCAAGTTGTTGTTCATTCGTGTCCCGATTGCACTCGCAAATGGCACGTAAGAATGGCAGGTTCACAATCCAAATAGTACACTGTTAAAGGTGCTGTGGATATCCAAGTGAACTATGACCACCCGCACCGCCTTTCAATGCAGCGAATTTAGGTTACTCGACATCATGGCCGTCAAGAAATATAGTTGGCCAACATCGCCAAAACCACGAGTCAGCGACGAATGAATGCATGTGCGAGTCCACCCAACAACTGCAAGCTACATGTATATGATCGTGGCAAGTTAGAAAGCCACCACACTTCTGAACGGACGACTAAGGCAATACGCTGTACAAGCTTTCTTTCGAAAAGTAATACTAGTTCTATTAGTCCAGGCTGGATTATATTGGAGGCCCATATTGGAGGTACGTAAACGATGTGGTGGTATCGATCGCGTTGTAGATGACCGACCGACTCACGCCGTGTCTATCAAGCCATAGTCACGTTCGATTGGTTGAAATGGATGGTCCACATCGTAGTTCGAAGCAAGAAGGGCAACATGCATACTGTATCCAAGTACACACGTCGTGCTTCGACGAAGTTGTAGCGTTCGCGCCACGAATTGAGATCTGAGAGCTCGCCTCGTCATCCGCTCATCTGCACGAGGTGGCCTGTCTAGCTCACTTTTCATTTGCCTCGCAGCGTCGCATCAAATGGTGCTGCAGCTCGAGTCGCTGGTCACCAATACGACGTTTGGCCATGTCTTCCGCGCCTCGAACGCAGGCGTCGCCTACGCCGTCAAGCAGTACACGCAGCCGTGCTTTGAAGCGTCGGCCGAGCTCCGCGTCGCAAAGGCGCTCGCAGACGACGCACCGCACCCCCACTTGGTACACACGATCGACTGCTTTTACCAGCACGACATGGTCCACCTCGTCTTGGAGTACTGCAGCGGCGGTGACTTGTACGACTATTTACTCCAACGGCCAGCGCTTTCAACGAGCGACGCCCGGCGCGTTTTTGAGCAAGTGGTCGCTGGTCTGCACCATTTGCACCAACGTGGTTTCGCCCACCGCGACATTTCGCTTGAAAACATCCTCTTGGATGAACATGGCGACTGCAAACTCTGTGATTTTGGTCTCGCGGCGCCCGCCCACGAAATGAGCGACGCGGTTGTCGGCAAGCCCTTTTACATGGCACCCGAAGTCTACGCCGGCCGGCCGTATGACCCCGCAGCCGCCGACATGTGGGGTCTTGGTATCCTTCTCTTCATGCTCGTCACCGGCGTGCCCATGATCAGCGCGCCGTCCGACGCCGACGGCGGGTACCGCATCGTCGAGCGGCAAGGCGTCAAGGCGCTCCTCAAGCTCTGGAACATGGAGACGCTTTTTTCAACCGACTTGGTCACTGTGCTCGACGGCTTGTTGACGGTAAACCCCAAGCGCCGCCTCAGTATGCGCCAACTCCGCGCCAAGTTGCGACCCAAGGGCTCGTGGCGCTGCAAGCTCGCCATGTGGTTTTAGATGACATATTTCACCCGATATTTACACGACAATAATTTATTTACTATAATAATATCGACTAGCTTTTTATACCACGCGTGTCCATAAGCCCCCGCGGTTTTCTTCAAAGGTTCTGTTATCGAATATTGGATAATGCCGGTGTCGATACCACGTTGCATGGCTACTTGAACGCGTCCCGTGCAACCAGAGTTGGTCTGTCGGTTGCCTCGCTCGACTTTTGAGTGCAGAAGCTTTGTGACGTCGCTCTTGGCGACGCGATCACGCGGTCGACAAGTCACGGAGCCGCTTCAACAGCACCTCACACCACCGTCGGCGTCGTCGTGATCCCAACAACGACCTAAAGAACACCCACATAGCGACGTGAGGTGCTGGCATTTCGCTTCCAATACGGCTGATATCCTTCGCGGTGGACGTCGCAGCATGAGCGACCACCTCTTCCTGAACTATTTTCATAGGACCGACGCGCAATCCAACGCGGTCAAGACGCTCGTGGGACTCGACTGGTCAGCGAATCGCTTTGCCGCATCCATTCAAATTGAAAGGGCGTTATCCGACTGCGCCACCCTTTGCAACGACCGTCGCACGTCGTGGAGCATCATCGGGTGGTTTGGCTGTCTTGTCATGATGCGTTGAATTGACTCTATGGACCTCGGATGTCCTTGCGCCTGTAGAACCTCGCGGCCGCCGCCAACCTTGCCAGAATCAACGCATCGATGCACTTTCGTGATTCTTCTGGAGCTGGTGCTGCGTCGCCGTTAAGGGGCCAATAATCGACGCTAAATGCTAAATCAACCTCAAAAGACGCGTCGAGTACGATGGCGAGAACCCGGCCGATTGTGCGCGGAAGATCTAGGGTTGCTTTGACATCATTGCCCACGCCGCTGCACATTCGAGGCAGCGTAAAATAAATCCCTCCGTAAGTATGAAGTATTCCTGTGCTGCGATGCACTTTTTGAGCGTCACGGTACTACCGGTAGGTATGGCTACGATTACACCGCAGAAGGCCGAGGTGCACCATCCTGCGTGTTGTTTTCTAGCACCGCCATTGTATTATTCCAAAGGCCTCGCGATGGCTCCATCGACGTCCTTGCCAACTACCCTACCCCTCCTCCCACTCTACGTCACGTGATGCAAGCAAGGTTGCATACGTGTGCTTTCTCCCTTCCTTTTTTGTGGTTCCTGCGTGCCCATGCCACGACGACGGCAAGGCCTACAAAAGCCATGTCTATATCGCAACGCCACGGACCCCATCTTTTATCACTGGCAATCCTTCCATGCAGAGCAGTTCTTTTGCGTACAGCCCACACTGCCCGTTCAATCTCGACGGAAAAAGTCGTTTGCTGCGGCGTCGTTTTCTATCCCGGCGGCGGTGGCACAGGACGACGTAGTGAGTTCCCTTGATCTAGTTGAAGACTGTAATTGAGCACTAGCGTCGAACACATCGTCGTGGCGTGGCATCGGAACGACCTTCTCGAAGTCGATCGAAGCATCACGCGATCGGGTTGCGGGATCACATGCGCCCGACCCCGCAATCCTGTGGCGGTCGAGTCAGAAATAACGTCATCATTGTCGTGACAGCTATGTGACCCGCCGATCTTGGATGAAGGTCGCGCATTGGTCAACTGGTCAGCATACGTCCCAGATGACGAGCAACCGTCAGCGCACCGACATCGCCCCTGCCGCTGTCATGGCCTCATGCCACCGCACCCGCGTGCTGCCCGAGCTCTTCCAGCACATTGCACTCTTCCTGCCCTCGTCGCTGGACATGGCCTCGTTCCTCACCGCGCTGCCAGCGAGCCTGCGCACACCAGCGCTCGAGAGCTTGTACCAGCTCCACCGCGCCGTCGCCCAGAGCCGCCTCTACTTTCCCAAGTCGGACCCGACGTACCCGCGGCGCGTGCACCTCTGGCCCAACTTGGTGTTGCCGCGATACATTGCCGAGGCCGAGATTGCCGTTTGGATTGAAAAGGTCATGGTGCTCTACCCGGTCGTCGAGGTGCAGCACGTGGCCGTGCCGCTGCCGTACCCGCTGCTACCGACCACCAAGCTTGCGTTCGACTACCCGATCTACCCGCACGAGCTCGAGCTCGTCTTGCGTCACTGGAAGGACCGGGCGATTTCGATCCTGCTGCTCATTTCCGACAATGGGCAGCCGCACCGGGGCATGACCATGGACGCAACCATCGACGTGATCCTGCGCGCGCTGCAGTCGCTGCCCGCGCTGCGCCAGCTCGAGCTCTCGTGGTTTGGCGCGTCGATGCCGCTCCGCTTTCCGCGCGTGCTCTACGCCATGACGACATCGCCGATCACCAAGGTCGACTTTCGCGACTGCCATGTCGAGTGGGACCAGGCCATGGTCGTGACGCTTGCCCATTGGCTCACGACCAAGCCGCTCGTGTCGCTGGTCTTGCCCAAAACCAGCATGCACGTGGGCAGCCTGCCGCTGCTGCGCGCCGCGCTCTGGGCCTCGCGCACCTTGCGGTCGCTGTACGTCTCGCAGGCCAACGTCGTGCTCGAGCTGCTCAGCGCGCCGTTCCGCCTCCCGCCGACGCTGCAATCGCTCACGCTCAAGCCGTGCCGGTACGTGGACCTCCCGACGCTTTTGGCGGCGCTCGACAAGAGCCAATTGACGACGCTCCAGCTCGGCTTCGCGCCGGCGCCGCCCTTGACGTCAACGCCGGCCATTGCGACGCTGCTCGAGGTGACGCTGCCGGGCATGTCGCGCCTCACCAAGCTGCGCCTCGACCGCATTCCGATCTCGCCCGTCGGCAGCAACGCGCTGGCCATCATCCTGCCGCGCCTTGTCGAAATCGTGCTCAAAGACAACGTCCTCCTCGACATGGGCGTGCTTGTCCTCGTCTCGGCGCTGCCGCGCTGCAAGAAGCTCCAGAAGCTGCGCCTCTCCAAGCAAGGCTGTACCGACACATCCGCGATGGCCCTCGCACGGCTATTGCCGCTTTGCCCCGAGCTGCGCGAGCTCGACTTGTCAGAAAACTGCATCCAGTGCCCTGGCGCGATGGCACTCAGCGCCGCGATCGCGTGCCTCGACGACCTCTGTCTGAGCAGCAACGAGGTCGGGCCTGATGGTGCTGTCGCGCTCGTGCAGGCCATGGCGCAGAACGCTAGCACGGCGCTCATGACGTGGCTCCTCCTCGACTTCAACCCGCTCGGAGAGGAAGGCGTTCTATCGGTCATCGACGTGGTCGCTGCGAGCGCGCATCGCTTTGGCCACATTGACCTCCGCTGCACGGTTGAAGACCCGATTGAGATCGCGACCTGCGAAGCCGCCATCGAGGCCATGCCGTACCACGAATGGTGCTGGTGGGACGCCTAAATGACGCCGCTGCATCCTCTAAATACAGATCACGACTCGATATCGTCGTACCCTGCAACAGACACGCGCGTCCGCATGTCACCGCCGCCGCTTCGTCGCCCGTTGCCGACGCGCTCGCCGCCACCCGCTTGCGCCCACTGGTAGGTCTAACCATGATGAACGAACCGTCCTTGCTCGTGTGCTGCTACGTCGCATCGCACGCTTGGCTCGAGCTAGAGACGGTTGATGGCTTGGGCGCACCCACATTGCCGTTTCGGGCGGATTTTTGAGCCCGCCCGAGAAAGGCCAGATTGCACCGGCGAGACTGCACGATGGGTGAGGATGGTCTCGCAGGCGACCT
>NW_012156568.1:30609-59535 GCF_000151545.1 Saprolegnia parasitica CBS 223.65
CGAGTTTCAAGAGGTGGTCGGTCGAGTCCATCACACGACAAAGCGCCGCCGCACCGCCGTCGTCGATGCCGCAACCAGGCAGACTGAGAGTGTCGAGGCAGCGCACGACGGGAAGCAATGCGACAAGGCCGCTCGAGCCAATCGGGCTGCCATCCAAGTTGAGCGTCTTGAGCGATGGACAGTACGGGATGTTTTTGGCCAAAAAGCTCTGCAGCAACGTACGTGCATTTTTCCTCGATGAGCTCCAACGTCTCGAGATGGCGGCAGCTAGGAAGGGCACGGGCGAGCACAGCCGCGCCAGCGTCATCGAGGTTCGTGTCATACAGCCGCAGAGTTGTGAGCGAAGGTAGTCGCTCGCTCAGTCGCACGACCGACGGCAGTGGGAGCGCTGTGTGGTCCAGGAAAAGATGCCGCAGCCGCGGAAGGCTCGTGATGGCGTTCATGAGGTTCGTTGCCAGCATCGCGTCCCATTCCAGCGGGACCACCGTTCCGACAACCAACGTGCGCAGGTTGGAGCCAGCAATGGTCTGCGTGAGGCCCGGCACATCATGGATGTGTCGCACGTAGGTGTTGAGCGACTCGAGCTGGGTCGGAAGCGACAGCCCGAGGCTGAAGAGCGTGCGCGGCAATTGTCCGTCATCGACGTGGAGGGACTTGAGTGTTTGTGATTGCAGCAGCGCGCGTGCGAGCACTTTTGCATTCGCATCGCCGATGGGGGCATCCACGAGACCGACCGCGGTGACGGACTTGGCCTGGAGCCATCGTGCAAGCGCCGTGACCTCGGTCGCGGTCCACTGCGGCGAGCTCGGGTTCGGATCGTAGCGCAGCCAGAGCTCCGTGACGTTTGAGTAGTCGCTGAGAGCATGGAGAAGGACCGTAGTTTCTTCTGCGTGTGTGCCAGCATGCCACCGGACGTCGAGGTGACGGAGCTTGGGTAGCCTGGGCAGCGCGTTGTAGAGGTGCTGCGTCGGCAAAGCGTCGGGGTCCTGGGTTAGTGCGAGGATCTGCAGCTGCTCCGCCCAGTCGTTGAGAGCTGTTGCGAGCTCTTTGGCCGACACGATACACTTCCGCGCTACTGGAGTGTCTCGCGGAAGGCGAAGATGGCGATGGAACTTGATGTCGGCTTGCAGCCTCGGTAGCATCGGCGCGTAGGCATGGAAGGCTGGAGCGAACTCGTCGGGGATGGACGTGAGGTTCCGCATGTCCAGCTCGGGCCAAAGCCACGTCATGTTGGTATCGGCGAGCTGGTCGCTGCGGACGGCCTTGTAGAGCGTGGCGAGCGCGGCCATGGGCGGTGTGAGCCACGCGTCTGGCAGCGCCGACAGAAAAGCATGCATCGCCTTGCCGTCTTGCAGGCACTGAGCGATGTGCTGCAGCACTTCATTTGGCATGCGCGTATGGCTCAAGAGCATATTGGTTTGTCGAGCGGCCATTGCCTTGTCGCTCTCGCTTTCAAGGGTCCAAAGAACCACTGCTGCCAGGCGGACAAGCACATCTTCGTGCTATATTCAGCCAATCGGGCCTCGCGACAGCATATTTGATCGTCTGAGGGACGTCGGTTCAGTGTGGAGTTGATTGAAAGTATCAACTCGGAATCGAGTGGACACGCGACGACCATGTTGTTGTCAACTCGAATTCCACCATGCACTCTAGTTAATTTCTTGGGGTCAGACACGGAGAGAGAACCTGAGCACTCCATAGCTATGCACCACCCAAGGACGTCGACATTTAAGCATGATCCGACATGGATATGTCCTGCAGCATGGCATCTAGTGGGGCCGCAGAACGAGCTAACGTTTTGTGCTCGTTTGTACTTGATACATTTCTTAGCGAATCACATCCCTTGCTTATTGATATTTTACCGGTACTGAAATTGCACTTTACCACATCTCCACAGAATTGTTACAACGCCTTCTACACCACGCAAGATATGCCTTTACAATTCTATGCAGGACAGAAAAACACACTGACGATACGATGTGAACCGGAGCGACTTGGCGTCATTCCGCAACTTGACACACGACGCGACGATGGCTTACACGGCGCCGCCCCTGCCAGCCGAGACGCTGCAGCACATTGCGCAGTACTTTAGCTCGTCGAACGAGATGCACGTCTATGTGACGGCGCTGCCGCAAGCGTGGTTGACGCCGCCGATGGCCGCCTTGCACGAGCTCTACGCCTGCGTGCGCGACGGCCGCCTCGCCGACACGAGCGCAAAGCAGCCCAAGATGGTGCAGCTCTGGCCCGAAGTACAACTACCCACGTCGTTCACGGACGCGCCACTGCCCCGCTCGGAAGCAGACGCGCAGCTTGTGGTGCTTCTCAGAACGTACCTTTTAATGCTGCCGCGCATCACGACGCACGTCGGACGCAGCATCTCGGACTTTGTTCCACCAGGCACCAACCTTTGCATCGATCCAGCAAACTTTGTGGACGAGCTGGAGCGTGCGGCGGATCTCGGGAACGTCGAGGAGTTGCGTGTCCTCATCCGTGACTGCTGCGACGGGTCGTGGCCGCCCCACGCCTTTGACTGTATACGTCGAATGTCGAGATTGCGAGAGCTCCGTGCCGACTGGCTTCCATTGAGAGGCACCGAGCTCCAAACAAACTTTGTCAAGATGCTTGCCTGCTCGAGCATCACGCGCCTGGCAGTGCACTACCACGACAGCGCCATCACGTGGTCCGAGGCGACGGGCAAGGCCTTTGTGCGATGGATTCGCTCCGCACCCATAACATCCCTCGAGCTCGGACATCTGCCTCTGTGCAAGCTTGACGCGGCCCGACTCTCGGTTGCGATTCTGCAATTGCGAACGCTGAAGGTCCTCAAGGTGGAGGGGACCCTAGCCCGTATGCTCTTTGCCATCATCGTGCATCAACCATTCCTTTTAAAGGTGGGGCGACTAGCACTCCCCCCCCAGCTCGAGACACTCGAGGCCGTTGTCGAGCACGAACGGGACGTTGTCAGCGTCTTGCGCGTCATCCGCGGCACCAACCTACGCCACGTATCCCTCTTCTGGGACGAGCCCCTCGACGACCCTACGGCTCTCGCGCTGCGCTCCGTACTCGCGAGTCTGCAGAACCTTCGTCAGCTCGAGCTTGGTGGCGTGAACATGCCCCCTATCGATTTGGCGCCGATGCAGCGCCTCGAGCAATTGGAGCTGCATCGGAGCACTCTGGGCGATCCCGGTGTGATTCCAACAGTGTGGGCACTACCCCAGTGCCGTTGGCTCCGACATCTGAGCCTCGTCGACCAAGGGTGCACGTATCTCACGGCGGAAGCACTCGCCGCTGTCGTTCCGCACTGCCCGTCGCTCAAGACGCTCCAGCTGTCGTACAACAACTTGGGCACGGAAGGTTTCATCGCTTTGCTGCCGATTGTGGGGTCGCTCGACGCCTTGCTGCTTCGCGCCAACGGCATCGATGTCGACGGCGCGCTCATGCTGGCGCATCATATCGATGCCACGGCACACCTGACCGATCTCGAATTGTCGGGTAACCCCATCGCCAAGTACGGTATCATCAGTATCATTGACTCCATGATCACATCGTCCATCGATCGACGCGGTACTGTGGGCCTTTGCAATACCGTCGACGAAGCTGGGGACATCGAACGGTGCATGGAGTGGGCGGCGGCGCTCCCGAACCGTGCGTGGGTAAAACTCGATGTCCACTCGTTCTAAATACATACATGTCATGACTCTTTTTGATTGTCGGTCATTGACCGCAACAACGACCGTAACATCATGGCAAGCAGGGACCATAGATGCCTGCCGACAATGGATTTGATGCAGTCACTTGATGGGTTGGGAGTCGCAGTATCGTTTGATCTCATGGCTACCCCTAGCTCTGAGGGGTACTATATACGGGTATTGGAGCTCTTTTGATGGCAAGAGCCAAGCATAGGAATTGTCGACGCCGTTTCCGGCACCGCCTGTCGTGCCGCCACAACGCCGTTGGAGCCTGCCACGTCATGTTGTATTTTCCACCAATCCCAAACGTGCACATCAATGATTGGCCAAAATTGGGTCGTCGCCAACCCATTTTTGTCGGCAAGCCCACGAGGAGCATGGACGAGGCCGTCGCGACGACCGAGCAGCATGTGCTGCTACCCGAGCTCTTCCAGCGCGTCGCCGAGTACATCATGACGTCCAAGGACATGCTCTCCTTCCTGCGCGCGCTCCCGACGGCGTGGCTATCGGCGCCGCTCCGGGCGCTCCTCTCGCTCTACGGCGCGGTGCGCAGCCGCCGCCTCGTCGTGCCCGTCGGCGACCCGCTGTACCCGAACCACGTGCGCCTCTGGCCCGAGTTTCTCATGCCAACGACGCTCGCCGACGCCGAGCTGCAGCGCTGGGTCGAGATGGCGGCGGGGCTGCATCCGATCGTGTGCCTTGACACGGTGCACAACGCGACGCCGACGTACGAGATGCCGCCCACGACCAAGCTCAAGCTGCTTGAGATTGCAACGCCGAGCCAGCTCAAGGCGGCGCTCGAGACGTGGGGCCGGCGCGTCGCCAGCATCGAGCTCGACTTCGCCGACGACCACGACAACGAAGACGAAGTCGATGTCTGGACGCAGGCGAACCTGGACCGCTTCTGCTACGCGCTCACGATCCTTCCTGTGCTGCGCGAAGTCGACATGATCTGGCACTACGCCGCGACGCACAAGCAGCAGCTCGCGCTCATGCAGGCGCTTGGCGCGTCGCAGGTGACCAACCTTGTGATTGAGTACGTCAATTCGCGCGTCGAGTGGACCAAGCCGACGGTGCTTGCATTTGCGGCCTGGCTCGCGCACCGGCCAGTTGAGTTTATCAAGCTCGACGGTCTCTGGCTCAACGAGGAGTGCCTCAAGATACTCTGCGACGCCTTCTGCGCCTCGACGACCCTCAAGGAGCTCGACTTGCGCTTTGGGAGCCTCCCCACGGGCCTTTTTTACGCCAGGTCGACGCTGCCACCGCAGCTCCAGTCCTTGGGCATGGAGGTGTGCAGCTACAACGACCTCCCGGTCATCATTGGCACGCTCCGTGGCGCCAACATCCTCGGCCTGAACCTCAGTTTTGAAGAAGAGATTCCCGAAGAGATCGAGCAAAGCGTCGCCTTTGTCGAAGCGCTCACGCGTCTCAGCAAGCTGCGGCGACTCGAGCTCACGCCGTTTGTCGTGCCGCCGCCCGCCTTGCCGCACTTGGCGACGCTTCTGCCGCAGCTCTTGTACCTCGATCTGGAAGCCTCGAATTTGATGGACGAGGGCGTCTTGGCGATTGCCCATGTCCTCCCGAGCTGCCCACGCCTTGAAGCCCTTCGCCTCGTCGACCAAGACTGTACCTACCTCAGTGCGATCGCACTCGCCGCGGTCATTCCGCGCTGCAAGGCGCTGAAGGTGCTCGACCTTCCGGGCAACCGTATTGGGTCCATCGGCGCCCATGCGCTTGCGACGATCTTCCATCGCCTCGACGCGGTCGACATCTCGGACAACTGGATTGGGTTTGACGGCGCGATGGCCTTGAGCCGCGTCATTCCCGAGACGTGCCACATGGAGACGATGGGCCTCCACGACAACCCGTTTGGCATTGATGGCGCGCTCGCTATCATTTCGGCGCTCGAGGCGTGTACCTACCGCGAAGGCAAGGTGCACATTGGTGACACGGTCGAGACACCGGAGGAGCTCGAAGAATGCCGCACGGCCGCGCAGCGCCTCCCGGACCTCGCGTGGCTGTGCCTCGAACGCCACGACAATGAGGAGGAGCAGCACCACGATTAATTTACAAAAAATGTGACGGTGAACATGGGTTGGCAGCGTTGACCGACAACAAGCAGCATACGATTTCGCTCCGCAACATGCCCAAATGGGCCGTCTCTAGCGTCCATGGAACTTAATTTACCACTAGCGATAGATCAAGAAGGGAGATGGCATGAGCAAAGCACCGGGCTGTCAGCAACTGGTGGAGGTCGTCGCAGGAACCTCACACCGTGTCACGTTCAGGCTATCCATCGACTAGCTTGAAGAAAAAAGCACCGTAAGAGGCTAGAAAAGGGCATGACAAGCTAAACCGTCGATGCGAGCGTAGGTAGTTCTCGACAGCAAGGCGTACGAGTACTGTAGAGCAAGAGTCGAAAGTTTAGGCACCAGCGAGGGGCACAAAGAAGGTCGCTCCGCTCTCTCAAGCAGCAAAACACTATATCCGTCGGAGTAGCTTTACATTTCGTTGTCAATGGCGTAGATGGAGCCGATGCGCATCGTTTACTCTGCTTTAGAAAGGACGACCGAGCGAGGTAGCTTCCCCGAAGGACACCGAAGCCCACGTTTTTACTACCACGGGTCGTTGCCTTCAACGTGGAAGCCAAAATACATGAAATAGTGTGCGATTTGCATCCTAGGAACGGTTAGATGACCCTACAACCTCGTACGGTAGCGGGCGATACGTTGAATGTTTTCATCTGTCGGGACATCACTTGTGGCAATGTCCAAGCCTTGGACATTAATGTAGCACAGGCCCTCATTTTCTTGCGAATGCGAACTGCAATCGTCGACGTCAGCCCTTCATCGACGATCGAAATGGAAGCCTGTGCACGGCCCACATGGCACGACCCAAGGCAACTGCGGCAATAGTGAGCGCGTACCGTAGTACTACCAGTCTATGGCCTCGGTAGCACGCTGCATGCAACGGTTCTTTGATAAATGCCCATCCATGCACGTGAATGAGTTAATGAAATGAGACATCGCATCTTGGCCTTGGCCGACTTTGATGCTTGGATGCAACCGAATCAAGCGTAGCTATGTGGTTACATGTACAATGGAGGACAACGACAACCGCTCTCTATATGTTGGTCTGCGATTGCTCCAGACGCATCCCACAAGTCGTCTTGCGTGGTTACCGTGCCAAACCCAGTTCCACATTGAGGCGACAGGTTCGGTTGCTTGGCGGCTCAGTAAAAGCGACAGGCGCTTGAGCACGGTTGTCTTCTGTGCGTCTCCACCACCCAGCTCACAGCTCGGACAAGAAGGTCCGTGAACACCAGCGTTGGACGCGCGCCCTTTGTATAACACTATTTCACAACGTACGTGGGACCGTCACAGCTGACATCGTGTCATGCGCCACCAATCAGCGGCAATGGAGCATTCCGAATGGGCCAATCGCACGCACGCATTTCGCCAGCGCAGACAAACTCGACCCGTTGTGGATCCGCATTCTGGATTTGACCATGCACTGGACGCCTTGGGTCGTGACCTGCCTTCCGGTCCTCGCAGCCGCGGCGAGCAGTCGTGCTGGCCTTTGCGACTCGGCGACGTTCCAGCGCCTCCCGCTGAGGCCGCTCGGCGATGGCGCCGTCCGCTTCAAGAGCCTCGCCAGCGCCACCGACGTCTGCTTTCAAGTCGCACTGGACGACGCCCAGGCAACCTGGCTCGGCCTCGCAGTTTCGCCGACAGCAGCCATGGTCAACGATCCGACCAACGCGGCCGTCATCTTCAACGCTCAAGCTGGCGACGTCGGTGTCTACTCGCTCGGCGGCTACGAGCCCGAGTTTCTCACGCGGCAATCCTCGAATGCAGCGGTTCGCGTGCACTCGCACGCACGCGTGAATGGCACACTGCAAGTGACGTTCCAGCGGCCGCTTGTCGTCGCAGGCGACGTGCGCATCGATCTCGATCGTCCGACGATCCTCAACTGGGCGTACGGCCATGACGCGTGGCCATCGTACCATCAGGACCGCGGCTCGGCCAGCGTCCGCATCGACACGGTCATCGAGGCACCGAGTCTATGCGCGTCGCCGACGTTTGCAGCGCTCCCGCTACTCACTCTCGGCGAGAGCCCGATCCAGTACAAGACCCTCGCCAACGACGAGCGCATCTGCATCCACGCCGAGCTGCACGATCCACAGGCGACGTGGCTGGGCCTTGCGGTCTCCAACTCGACCAACATGGTCAACGACCCGTTCAACAACGCAGTGGTGTTTGACGGCAAGAACGCACCCACCGCATATGCACTCACCGGCTTTGATCCGGAGTTCATGCTGCGCCTGGTCGACCAGTCGCATCTTCGCATCTTTGCCGCATCGTCCGTCAACGGCGTCATGCAGCTCACGTACGAGCGGTCGCTGGCGGCCGTAGCGTCGTCGGACGTGGCCATTGATGTGACGCGACCGGATACGATCCTCAACTGGGCGTACGGTCACGATGCCTGGCCGTCGTACCATCAGGACCGGGGCAGCGCGCGCGTTGCCCTCGCGCGCAGCGTTGTTGGCTCAACCTCGCTCTGTGCGTCCAAGTGGTTCCAGCACGGCCGGAAATTGCAGCCGCTGGACCCAAGTGGACGACTGCAGATCAAGCACCTCGTCTACGACGGCCAAGCGTGCATCCAGCTCGTGCTCTCGGACGCCAAGGCCACGTGGCTCGGGCTCTCGCTGGCGCCCAACGCGCAGATGGTCAACAATCCTGTCAACAACGCCGTTGTGTTTGACTTTACACAGCCCACGCCATCGTTGTTTGCACTCACGGGCTACGAGCCCGACGACATTCTGCCGCTCGCAACAACCGCGGCCTCGTTCGATCTCTACTCGGCCTCGATTGCAAATGGCACGGCGCAGTTTACGTTTCAACGGCGGCTCGCGGCGTCCATCGCCACCGACGTCGCTATTGCACCCGATGCTGACGTCATTGTGAACTGGGCGTATGGCCATGACGCGTGGCCGTCCTACCATCACGACCGTGGCTCGTCGCTCCTCACGTTTCAGTCGCTTCAGCTCACGTCGTCGGCATCGCCCTCGGCTGTCTCGACGTCGACACTCTACATTGTCCTGACGCTTGTGGTGTGGCTCGTCTTCTTGGGTCTCGTCGCCACTCACGTGTTTGCGTACCCGCTGCGTCGGTGGCTCAATGCCACCTTTGTCGCACCGCCGCGCTTCCAGCGTACTGTCAGCTTTTTCCAGACGTGGTTTCTGCAACCGCTGAGCGATCTCAAGGTTGGCGAGGCCATCGTGCTCTTGCACTATCTCGGGTGCCTTGGCCTCGTGGCCGCGGCGGTCGCGGCGTCCTTTGATTCCTCGCGCGCGTGGTCGCTGGTGTCGGGCCACCTCGCGCTCGTGCATTTGATGCTCTTGCTGCTTCCCGTCGCGCGCGGCTTGCACTGGGAAGTGCTTGTCTTTGGCTCGTCGTTTGAGCGTGTGCTCAAGTTTCACCGCGTCCTTGGTCGTCTCTTTGTGGTCTTCGCCGCGTGGCACCTCTACCTCAACGCGCAGCGCATCAGCGTCCTCTCGGTGGTGAGCTACGGCAGCCAAGGCGTCGTGCCTCTCTACGGCTTTGGTGCGTTCGTCTGCTTTGCCGTGCTCGGTCTCTTTGCTGTACCGTTCGTGCGCCGGAATCATTTCGAGCTCTTCTACTACGTCCATCGGGTTGCGGCCGCTTGTGGCATTGTGCTTGCGTGCCTCCACGCAAGAACCGTGTGGCTCTCACTTGTCTTGCCGCTGACGCTGTACGTTGGCAGCTACCTCTGGCGGCTTCGCTCGCATTGGAACCGGTTCCGCGTTGTCTTGAGTAGCCATGCAGAGAAGACGGTCACGATCGTGCTCCCGTCGACGCCCCAAACCCAGGTGTGGGCCCGAGCGATGCCGCTCGGTGCGTACTTTTGGGTGGCCATCCCGTCGATTTCGTGGCTGCAGTGGCATCCGTTCTCGGCCATGGCCACTATCGATGCCTCTGGCGCGCCAACCATCGGCTTTGTCATCAAGGCGACGACTGACGGTAGTTTTGTGGATGCCGTCTATACGTCGCTTGTTGGACTCGAGACCACGGTCGTTGTCGGTGGACCGTACGGCAACCTCTCGATCGACCTCGACGAGTACGACACGGTGCTGCTCATCGCCGGTGGCATCGGTGTCACGCCGTTGCTGCACATTCTCAACCAGCAGGAGAAAGCCGCCAAGGCGACGACGACGACACTGCACTGGATCGTCCGCACCCCGTCCGAGTTTCTCGCCCCATCGGTGTTTTTGCCACCGACCACGGACAACCTCCGTCTGTACGCAGACGAAGTGACCGAACATGGTCGCGTACTTTTGTCGGACGAGCGGTCGCTCTCGTACGCCTTTGGTCGACCTCGCATCGACGATCTCCTCAAGCCGTATGCAGGCACCAAGACGTGTGTCCTCGTGTGCGGCCCACCGGGCTTGGCAGCGCATGTGCAAGCCCAAGCATACGCCTACGGGCTTGATTTACACAAGGAAACCTTTCTCTTGTAATAAAACGTATACACTAGTTCTCTGCAGTCGTCGTCGAGACATTCAATAGCTTCACGTCAATCACGTGCCACTGCTGTGCTTTACGCGGTACAGCCAAATGTGCAGCCGCTCCGACACACGGAACAAACGACCGAAACACCAACAGCATCGTGGGATGCTGTCGGTAGTGGATATGGACTGTGGATGTACCAAGCAACCTTGACCGAGTTGTTCACCAAAAAACGTGATGACGGGGCACTGGCAAGTGATGGGCTTGCACGAGCGAGACGTCGAGTGCCATCGCAGGACCCAACCGGTTCGTTGTTTGTGTCCGAGCAAAGCGCACATTTTTATCTCTAAACCGCGAGGTGTGACCTCGTGGTCTAAAGATCGGGGTGAAATGTCATCGCACTGAGCTCGACCCTTGCTTGACGCGACGCGCAGAAAAACATTTGATTAGTCACATATTTCTGATTTTTGACCAATCACAACGATGCCAAAGCAAGGCCTGCCCAAGGTTTGATCCCGAGGTCGATCAAATCGAGCTGGAAAAAAATGTCGCTCCATTTTGACAGGGTGATAGAGCGTGCTTGGGAGGTCCCAAAACGCTATGCGACGTCGTCGAGGGAGGTCTATAGCAAGAGCTACCTGCTGTGCAATATGCAGTCTTTAATTTCGGCATATGCCATCTTTAGACTGCCACGAAGCTTTGGGCAGATGGTCGTTATGAAGTGAGCGATATTACTTTCTTGGATACAGTCGACAATACATTCTATTGAGGTTGTTGTTTCCAAGTTTGGTGCATTTTAGCGCATTCCGCATGACATTTAACGTTAAAAAGACGCATCCGGTTCCGATGGTGTAAAACGTGCGATATCAAGGCCAGCCCATGTGCTGGCGAAGGGTCTTGGCCACTTTGGCGGCCGTCGGTCGATCGACGGGGTCAGCCGCCATGCAGTCGGCGGCCAGATGTTGGTACCACATTGGGCAATTTGGACGCAGTGTCGGGCGCAGCGTGCCATTGCGGATCTGCTCCTGGAGACGAAACGGACCGCCCTTGACATCAAGGTACGGTCGCTGGAGCGTATCGAGCTCGGTGAGAATGA
Source organism: Saprolegnia parasitica CBS 223.65 (assembly GCF_000151545.1). Taxonomy (NCBI): domain Eukaryota; phylum Oomycota; class Saprolegniomycetes; order Saprolegniales; family Saprolegniaceae; genus Saprolegnia; species Saprolegnia parasitica. The sequence continues at coordinate 41,925 of NW_012156568.1, forward strand.
CACCAAACGAGTGAATGTCGGCTTCGACGCCGTAGTCGCAGTCGTCAAAGACCTCGGGCGCCATCCAGAGCCACGTGCCAATACCGGCCGTCATGTTGTTGGTTGCATCTTCGCGCGAAATGCCAAAGTCGGCGAGCTTGACCTCGCCGTTGCGGTTGAGGAGGACGTTGAGCGGCTTGAGGTCGCGGTGCAGGATCCGGTGCTTGTGCAGGTACACGAGTCCGTTGGCAATGCCCAGTGCAATGAAGAGCATCGACGTCAATTCGTGGTGCGACTTGCGCTTGGCCGCGTCGAGGTACTGCCGGAGGTTGCCGCCATCCATAAACTCCATCACGATGCTCGGCTGGCCTCGCAGCGTCTGCGAGATGCCAAAGAGCCGCACCGTGTACTCCGAGTTGAGCCGGTACATGATCTGCACCTCCTTCTCAAAGGCGGTATTGTCGCTTGACAGACTCGCGTGGAACGTCTTGATGGCGACGTCGTGGTCTCGGTACCGGCCTCGCTCGACTGCGCCAAAGGCCCCACTGCCGATGTTGCCGCTAACGATGAGCTCGTCCGGCTCGATCCATGGCGTGTCAACTGGGATAAGCGACCCGCGGCGTGAGAGGAGAGGGCCCACCGAGCTCACGCTTGAGAGCGAGCTGCTGCTGCGCTTGGGGCTGCGCAGCGCGTCACGCTGCAGCAGCGGGAAGGTCGCCTCGGACGACGTCGTTGAGCTTGGCCGCGGCTTTTCGACTAGGACGGCAGCCAGTGTGCTCGACTCGGCGTCGGCGGCGCGTGGCGAAGGCAGTCGCAGCGCACAAAGACATGGCCCGTCATGACGTCGGCGGCGTAAATCGGGAACCAGCCCTCGAGGAACGTCGCATCGGGTGGCAGCGTGAACACCGTCGTGCCGATGAGCATGTCGCCAAGGCCCCACTTGCCTTCGTCGTAGACTTCGAAGCGGATCTCGATTGGCGGTGCCCATGCGACGGCGAGGAAGCGCGCCTCGACGTTCCAGACCGGTGCCGCCATGCCCTTCTTGTGCACGAGCGACTTCTTCGTGTGGCGATCATGGCGGATGAAGACGTACGGGTGCGTCACGGCGCGCAGCTTCTTGAGTGAGACGAGGCCATGGGCCTGGGTCACCTTGATGATCAAGTCCATGCGGAGGAAATGACCCCACAACGTGCACGTGCAAATTGAACCGGATTGAGGCCGGTACGTTCGCACAGATGAGTACATCGTCAGGATGTAGCATAGCGTGGACCTACTCACAATGCATGAATCGCTCGTCGGGTATGTGTAGATTGCTTAGCAGACGAATGCAACTGCGGCATCTCGTGATAACGCCGCACGAACGACGGTCGGGGTGGTACTGAGCATACGGATTAAGCGAATTCCAGACCCGGTTTCTATAGTGCGTATTTTTATTCGGATGCACGCGAAAGCTTGAAGGAATCTCGAGATTCGCCTTCTCACTGACGTCAACGTGCCGACAGATATCAATCGGACCTGGTGAACGTGAAATGCCCTTCTTCTCATTTTTCTCTGGTGGAACCAGGGCTGCAGTCCACCCAGCACGACCTGCAAGCAAGACGAACAACCGAACGGCTCCCGCATCCTGGCATGAATGACGGTGCGTCGGTCAGTGCCAAAATGTATCTATATTTCAGTCCCGCTCAAACGATTCCACATTCGTCTTGGGTGGTGACTGAGAAGAAACAAGTAACTTTAGTCGTACATACGTGTACTGGTAGGAACCTCCTGTTGATTGATGTCAAGGACTTGGTCTGTCACGAAAACATGAGCAAAAATGCCAGAATAATTTACAGATAAACTCAATAGGACGAGAGGAACGCGTCAAGGGTGGTGACAACTTCAGCAGCCGACGGGCGCTGCGCGGGGTTCTGCGCCATGCAATCGGCCGCTAGCTGCCGGTACCACGACGGGCACACGGCGCTCAGCGACGGTCGGAGCGTGCCATTGCACACGTGTGGCAAAAGCCGACTCCGCGATCCTCGAAAGTCGCTGTACGGGCGCTGGAGCGTCTCCATTTCGGTCAAAATGACGCCGAGGGCGTAGACGTCGGCGGCTAACGAGTGCGCTTGGCCTTGCAGCACCTCGGGGGCTGTCCAGAAGACAGCGAGTCCCACGGGTGCGCCTGCGCTCGGGAGGCCAAAGTCGCTCAGCTTGACGCGGTCGTTCTCGTCGAGGAGGAGGTTGGACGGCCGCAAGTCGCAGTGACCGACGCCTTGATTATGGATGCACGCGATGCTCTTTGCGACGCTGGTCGTGACTTGAAGCACGCGCGCGACAAGGCGCGAGGACCACGGTGACGCGTGCGTCATATCGATAAACTGATGCAAGTTGCCCGCCTCCATGAACTCCATGACGAGTTGCGGCTGCCCCCAGCGCGTGTAGCCGATCCCGTAGAGCTGGACAATGTACTTGGAGCGGAGCGTTGTTTGGAGCTCGAGTGCATGCTCAAAGCATTCGGTGCCCGCGTTCGTGTGGTGGTACGTCTTGATCGCAACGTCCTTGCCGCGGTACACGCCTTGGGCGACAGAGCCGTAGACACCAGTGCCCAACGGCAGCGTCAGCACAAGCTCGTCCGTGTCAATGAGCGGCAGCTCGACCGCGTCACCTGCCAAGGAGGACGACGTAGACGACGTGCTCGCTTTCTTCAGGAGCGGCCGGCCAATGTCCACAGCGCTCAGCACGGACGCTTCGACGTCGTCGAACGACCCGCCGTTGGCAGTCGTGGCCGTCGAGAACGACCGCGGCTTGGTCGTCTCAACCTCGGTCTCGACGTCAAAGATCGACTCGCGTTTTGAAACCGAGAGCGAGAGTGACATGGACGGACGGATGTAGTTGGCGCAGACGTCGAGCGTGTCAAAGCTGTCGCATTGGACGAGGAGGCTGCCCGTCGGCTCGCCGCCGTGCCAGATGGGCAGCCAGCGCTCAAACGCAGTCGTATCGACGGGCACTTGGACGGCGCAGGCACCGATAAACATATCGCCACGGCCCCACGGGTCCTCGTCGTACACCTCGAGCGAGATGTTGGGGTGCCGGACGTAGTCGATCGCACGGAACCGCGCCTCGACGTCCCAATGCGGCGAGTCTTTGCCCTTCTTGTGGACCAGCGACTTCTTCGTGTGGCCGCCATACCGGATAAAGACGTACGGGTGGACCACATCTCGTATTGCGTCGAGCGACTTGAGGTCCTTGGCCTCCGGCACGCGCACGGCCAAGTCCATCTTGCGCGGCAACCTGGCGACTGACGCTCGTGCCGAGGTATCCGGATTGGTTGCCAATCGATTCGCTTCGATAAGTTGGGTGGACCGTTTCATATTGCAGTTAGCCATATCCCGAAAGGCTATCCATACTTTATAAGCGAATAGCTTTTATTAGTATCCGGATTTTGGAATCTTGCTGCCACGCTCGACGTCGCAAGCTACCGGTAGCGCAAGCACACGACGAGCGCATCGAGTATCTTGTTGCAGCTGATCGACACTGTCATAGTGTCTGCGACGCATCCACTGCGTTGAAGATTCAAACGCCGTCGGAGAAGGAATCTTGGCGTCCAGTTGGTAACAGTGAAGGCGATGGACACGTCGCTTGCCTGTTGTTGATGGAGGCTACGCACCTCTTCGCACCTCGCAATGCCAACTCAATCCGCGCAGTTGCATTAGAACACATACTGTAGGTGACTCAATGCATTTATTACAAGCTAGAAATCCAAGTATTGTTGTCGAAAACGCTGAATTCCCCCTTCTTGGACGCACGGCCTTCTTGGATTTGAACAGGCACGAAGGGAGAACGAAATATCCTAGTACTGTTTGAAACGTACGACTTTGTTGCTGTCTTAACGAAGCAAACGCTCGAGTTGCTTTTCAATGTCGCCAAGATCATGGGCGTACGAGGCGGGGATGGTGGCGCACTGGAGCATGTTGTGGTTTCGCGCGAGCTCGGGTTGGCAGTTGGCAAAGATATACTCGCGCAGCGGGAGGAACTTGGTCACGCGCGGCAAGGCCCAGCCGCGGTACACCTTTGGAAAATCCGTGTACGGTCGGTTGCCGCTTGAAAGGACCATGTAGTCGTTCTCGACCACGCAAGCCGCACAACTCAGTGCATACAGCTGCTTCGTATCCACGCAGTAGCCACCAACGAGGCCACCCGGCTGGTGGTACGTGTCATGGAGCGTGTTGTCCTCCGTTGTGGAGACATGGCCCCTCGTGGCTTTCTTGGAAGAGGCTCGGCTTGGCGCCTTGGTGTCCTTCTTTCGGAAGGCATGGCCCAGTGCCTTGGTGCACGGACACTTGCAGCGCGGACACGGCTTGCCACAGCGCGGCATGATGCCGTCGGCTGCACCGTACGCCTCGTTCCGGATGACCTTGACGATCTTCCGAGTGATCGTCGAGCTCAGCACTGCCGATGGTCCGAGAGAAGCATCGAGCGCGGCCACACACACCAACAGACTCTTCGGGATGCTGCGTCCGTCGTCGATATCAAACGCAGACGGTCCTTGGTCGTCACAGTTCATCACGTCCCCCGCAACCAACGGAAGGCTTTCAATCAGCGCGCTCGTGCCACTGCATTTGAGCCGGCGCTGGAGCGTGAGGCGCAGTGTGTAAACAAACACTTCACTGCGCTGGCAGACAGCGTCACGCGCGGCGGCACTCGCACTCCCAATGCACTCTTTGACGTCGAGCACAAGCTTCTTGGCGACGCGGACGTAGCACGCTTGCACTTGAGCCAATACGAGGCGGTGCGTGACGTCCGCAACAAGCTTGGCCGGTCGTTGAATGTGGTCAAGCACAGTGTCAATGTCCCGCTTCCGCATGAGCTGCAAGAGGTCCATGTCCAAGGCGGCCTGCATCGCGTCGGGAGTACACACCCAACGCGCATCCTTGAGCGCCGACGCGACAACGCTCACGACTTCTTCTTCAAACGCCTTCTTCAAGTGGCGTCCGAGCCACTCGTTCAGTGTCGTCGTTAGCAGCTGTGCCGTCTTCTGACCCTCGGCGACACTTTGCGCAAAGCGAAGCATGCTCGGACGGTGTGCTTCAAACTTTGCGACCACGCTGTTGGCCGCGTCCCAGCGCTCTTGCCGCTGCTGGAGCTCGGCCTGAAGCGTCAATTCAAGCGTGCGAAGGCCAGTCTTGAGCTCCGACGGCTTCAACTGCATGGTGTTGACTAGATGCTTGACGTTCATCACGCACAAAAGCGCGGCGTGGTCCGCGTAGCGGTCGACCTCCGCGAGGTCGCTGGCCACGCGTTCGCGCACGGCATCGACAACCTCTGCCTCGCGCGATGCCTCGGCACCCTGCGGCATGTGTTTCAACGGCCGCCAGACGTCTCCGACCTCGTCGTCGTCGCTGGCCAAGAGTCGGAGCTCGTCGGGCGTAAAGACACCGCTGTCGTAGATAACGGCATGCACTAGCGTTGGCACTTGCGTGGCCAGTGGCGGTGTGGCCTTGCGCACCTTGTCCACAATCGCGTCAAAGATGCCGTCAAAGCCGCCAGTGTCTTCTCGGGGCCGCACGTCGCGTTGTGGTCGACAATCGCCGTTTGGATTTCCTCCTTGTAGACCTTGGTGATCGCGTCAAACTCAAACAGGTGCTGCACTTTCGACTCGACGAGCCGCGCCGTGTGCGACGCGTGGTGCCGCTTCTTGTCCGTCCACGAATCTTGCATCTTGAGCACCCACTCGGCAAACGCGGGCTCCAGCAGCATCGTGGCCACGACAGCGTCCAGCGTATCCACGGCCTTCTTGACCGTGTCTTCGAGGAGTGTCGTGTACTGGCCGCTACAACTGGCGTTCGGCGCCGTCTTAGCTGCGCTGTCGGCACTCATCGCCTGCAGCACCGCGTCAAACGCCTCGCTGTAGATCTTGGCAAGTTCGTGCGTGTGCCCTGCCATGGCCTCGACCAGCTGATCGTACACGACACGTTGGTGCGTCGATGCAAAGTCGAGTTCAAAGTCGGCGCTCTGAAGGCACATCCAGACCAAGTCAAAGCTCTCGCTGAGCTTGCCAAAGGTCCGCGCCTGCCACGCGCCGTCGTCCATAGCCCGAGTGTGAATGTGGTCCCGAAAGCGGACAAGACGGTCGCCAAAGTCGGGCAAGGGCACATCGTTGGGCGGCGTCGTCTGGCCTTGCGTCACACCCAGAAAGCGCGCGTCACAGCGCACTTCGTCCGTAATGTCGGTGCAAAAGTCGCGCAGGAACGTCGTGGCCGACTGCGCCTTGCGCACGGCAGCAATCTTCGTGGCGTTGAGGCGCAAACTGTGTACGAGCGCTTGGAGACTCGTCTCCATGCTGCGCTTCTGCGTCACGTCAATCTGGTTGAACACAAAGTAGAGCTTCGACGAGAGGTGCCCACCCGAGGCGGCTGCCAGCTCCGAGTTGGCAAACGCCGAGAGCACAATCGGAAGCACGTCGTTGATCGTGCTGGTCGACTCGCCCTTTGTCAAGATGATGGTCGCATCGGCAGGCAAGATCGCCACGGACGCCATGCGGTTGTCGCGCCACACGTTGCCTTGGACGCCGACGAACTCGGGCGACTGAAGGCCTTCCGTGTCCAGTAGCAAGATATAGTCGTAGGCGCCGCCGTTGTCGCAAGCGAGAAGCTGCAGGTTGACACCGCGCGTGCACCGCGCAACGTTCGTTCGGAGTCGGACGCCAAACATGCAGTTCAGCAGCGTCGACTTGCCCGACGACTGGACGCCGAGAACCGAGAGCACAAACACGCGAGTGTTCACGGGCAGCGTATCCTCCAGGCAGTGCAGCACAGCGCGGATCCACTTGTCGTTGACCATGCCGGCGTCACCGTCCATGAGCTCCAACGGAAAGCCGTCGACGAGGTGCTGGACCGCAAGTCGCGGAAGCTCTCTGTACACGTCCGGGTCGGCGGCGAAGATGTGCGAGAGCTCGCGCCAGAGATGCTCGACACCGGTGACCATGTTGCTCCGTGTCTCAACGGCGGATGCATACGCCGAGCGCGTGGCCGCGTTGTCGACGGCACTGCGAGCGGCATACGCTCCACTGCACGCATCATGCGCTGCGGCCGGGATGGCTTTGCAGCACTCGGCCAGTCGACGCTCGAGGTCGATGAGGCGCATCTCGCGGTCCGCGACGGTCGGCCGCTCGAGAACGTGCATAAAGTACTCGAGCACGGGCACACGGAAGACGCGGCGAATGATCTTCTTGTGCACAGCTGTGCTCGAGGCGATCTGCTGGCGCAGCAACTCTTGGTTGGGAACGCTCGTCTCACGCTGCAGCGCACTGCGCAGAGCCGACTCGCGGGCAAAGCGCTGCTGGAGCACCAAGGTCTCGGTGCGAAGCGTCGCAAAGTCCGTGTCGGCCAGCAGGCGCGCTACGCGCTCTCGCGGTGGAGGCTCCCGCTGCACGAGGCTTGGCAGTGTCAGCTGGCCGACTGGCAGCTTGGGCGCATCGCTCGGCTCGCGCAAAATGTAGTTGGAGATGCGCTGGAAGGACGTCGACATGGGACACGCGAGCGCGACTGCAATCATGTGCGCTTCCTGGACGAGAGGAATATCGTTCTTGTATTTGTCCGAGACGCGCCACTGCAGCACCGTGCCCCGGGGTAGCGTCATGCGCATTCTGGGCTCCGACCCCGCGTCGACGACCAAAACGTCGGCAAACTGCGTAATGAACGCCTCGAGGTGCATGTAGTCGCCAATGACGTGGAGCACCATGACGGTCGTAAACTCCGTGCTCTCTTGAACATTCCGGACAAAGCCCCAGCCGAGCTCGGCGACCACTGGGGCGTCCGTGACGTTCTTGCTGTGCGCACGGTCGAGGCAGTGCACCGAGTCGACGTGGAAGACGCTCTTGATCCAGTCCTTGGTTTTGCTGCTTCTCGCGGGCTGCTCCGACACGACCGCCACGCGCGTGACCGAGGTATCGCGCATCAGCGAGGCTCTTCCGTCGACGAGACACGTCTCCACGAGGCTCAGCGCGCGAGCTTCGGACCGAAGCCCATTGCCTGTCGACGGCACAAGAAAGGGCACGAGGTAGCGGCGGTCGAGAAGAAGACGGTGCACTTGGGCGCGCGCGGCCGGCGTCAGCGAGGCCACGAGGGTCAAGAGCGCATCCGACACCACGGGGCCAGGAGGCGAATCATCCTGCACCCGCCGATCCGCGTACTTGCGTTTGACGCCCGATATTGTGGTGTAGAGCTCCTTGACCAAGCACAGACGGTGTTTGAGCGTGTACCAAAGGCGCCCGGGGAGGTCCGTTGTCTTGTTTGGCTTGGAGACGACCGTCAAGAGATGGCTTATCGAGCGCAAGGCGGGCGTGTTGGGTGCATCGACGACAACGGGTGCGGCCTCACGCTTGACTTGAACTGGCGGCATGTCGTCGTCCGAGCCGTTGACCGCCACACCGTCATGGAGCGCCAACATCATTGCATCGGCCATGGCCAAAACATGCGCTGTGTTGAGCTTCGCAGCAAAGCCGTCCTTCGAGCAGCCAAACTTCTGCGCAATACCCCAGAGTTCTGGAGGGGCCGGCGTGCCATTTTGAATGAGCAGCTCGGCGACGCGGCGCGTCAAAAGCACTCCGTCGGGCATCGCCGCGTTGGAGAATGCCCGATGGACGAGCTTCAGAGCGATGGGAACGTCGCGGGCGTCCATCTCGGGTACTTGCCAGTCGTAGAGAGGCGCGAGAAGCTTGCCAACACCCTTTTTGAGCTCGGCCAGCCGCCCGGCACGCTTCAGTGTTTCGTCCACCGTCGCATCCAGGTTGATACCCGCTGTGGCCAGCACAGCTCCGAGAACGCGGCCGTAGATCGCACCGAGCTCGGTCAGTGCCGTCATGTCGCTGGCCGCGACGAGTCGGCGCAACGCCGTATGCAGACGCGGGTCCCGCATGCAGTCGACCAAAACCGTCCCCTTGAGCGTAGAGTCAAAGCGAAGCGCGAGCAAGATGACTTCGACCAGCGCGAGGCCGTCGACGTTGCCAGTGGTCGCAGCGTCCAGCATTTGAGCAATGGTTCTCTCAGCTTCGTCCGCGCTGCTGACATTGGTGCGCTTGCATTCCGTACCAAAGGCCGGGTCGGCCACCCATGCGTCGGTATACACCGCAGACACCGCCGCCGCAACGTCCGGTGTCATCGCACATCCCGAGACGAGGTCGAGCCACGCATCGCGCACAAGGTTGGCAGCCCGCTCAAGACCTGCGGCTGCAAGTAGGTCCCAAACGCCGACGCGCGTTGTTGGAAAGCCAATGACATGCCACGTCGTGCGGTCGAGGGCGAGTCGCTGCTGGAAGATCGCAACGCTCAGTGCGTCTGGCCCGGTGCACTCGATCAGCGTCGTAACATTGCACCGTGTTCGGAGCTTGTTCTGCAATGTGCGCTCGCACGCGTCGATGCGGCTTTGGTATGGAAAGCTGCTGTAGTTGATCGAGAGATCTCCGGCCGCGAGACGGGCCGGGCAGATCGCCTGGAGCTGCGCGGTCGCGACGTCCACGTCGGTCGAGATGTCGACTGTCTTCCAAAAGATGCCGCCGACGTGGAAGATCCCGCTGCGCACGTGCGAGCCAAAGTCGTAAAGAAACTCCTTGGCTGATGCTGCGTCCGTGACGCTCGCGGCCTCGGCCATCGCCGATGCGGTGAGCGGCGCTGACAACACGTCCAAGTCGAACGATTTCAGGGGTACGCAGGCATAGTTCACTTGCACGACGGACGCCATGTACGGTGGCAAATGAGTGTCGTCACGTGGTGCTTTTGCGTGGCCGCTCGATCGCACGGCGGTGCAAAAGGCTTTGGCCTCGACGGCGCTGGCAAACCAGACTTCCGCGATACCCGTGCGCATCGTGGGTGCTTCGAGCTCGCACTCGATCGGTGGCTGCAAGATGGTCATGGCGACGCCCTTGGATGAGCCGCGGAATCCAAAGCAGTGACCAAAGAGGGCGGCGCCACCGCTAGCACGGGCAATGACCTGGTCGTCCGAAGGCGCATCGCCCACGACCGACACCTCGCAGCGCATCTGGGTCAGCATCTTCTCGAGCACGGGGAGGCGCTGGAGCAGCGTCGTCGAGTCGGTGAGCTTGCTCTGGTCCACGACCCAGTGCTGCAAAGCCAGCGCGCTCGCATGCTTGTTGAAATGCCCTACCGCGAGGTTGATCGCAGCTTCGTTCGTCGCCCGGATGGCGCCTTGGAGGTGCATGGAGGCCTCGACCGCTTGGCGGAGCGTCTCCGTGAGGCCGATGTCGTCGTTGGCTGGAATTTCCATCGGCTCGTTGGAAGTGTGTTTTGTTCGTTGGGACTGGAGTGATTGGAATTGACTAGTCTTTTCAAGCAAATCAGAATAAGCTTGCGTTGCGGAGCTGGCCATTCCCGACGAGCCAGCTCTTCTCGAGAGACAGTGCCGTTGAATTAGCGTGAACGGATTGTGAGTAGCTAAAGTAGCTAGCTCATTGCTAAAAAGTGGTTCACATTTCGTGCCAGTACGCGTCTCATGCAGGAACACCTCGTTTCACCCGCCCACAGAAGATTCTAACTACCGTCCCATGTGTGTGCCACGGAATGTGATTGGACAAAATGAGCTCGACATCTACATTCTCATTGGTCATGTACATAAAAATATGTATTGCCAAGCCTCAAACCAATCCAACAAACGATCTACCGCCCCTAGAGACCGTGATGATCACAATTTAATATATATAAAAACTAGGGCTTCGCAGTATGCTTGACGAGCTCGCTGACTATCTCGGCAGCGGACGGCCGATGCATCGCATCACCGGCCATGCACGCCTGCGCCAGCTTGCGATACCAGGGAGGGCACAACGCACTCAGCGACGGCCGCAGCGCGCCCGTCACGATCTGAACGACGCGGCGCTGCAGATTGCCTATGAAGTCCCAGTACGGCTCGCGGCCCGTCTCGAGCTGCGTCAAGATAACACCGAGCGAGTAGACATCCGACGCGGACGAGGGCAAACTGCCGTGGAAGATCTCGGGCGCCATCCAGTGCGTCGCGTTGCCGCCGTTGGTCGTCATCATGTCTTCGTCGCGCTCGTAGCCAAAGTCAGTGAGCTTGGGCTGGCCGACCGCATCAAAGAGAACGTTGGAGGGCGTAAGGTTGCCGTGCACCACCTTCTTCGCATGGAGGTAGGCTAGCGCCTCGGTGATAGTCCGCGCCGTGTCAAGGAAGTCGACGTTGGAGCGCTGCGTGAGCCATTTGTGGAGGTTGCCGCCAGGCATGTAGGCGAGGACGAGCACGCAAGGCGATGCGAGACCCATGATGGCTGTGCTGGAGAGGGACGTCGTGCCGAGCAGAGGCACCGTGTGTGGCGACGCAACGGCCCTCATCACATCCACCGTGTCTTCAAAGACGTCGGGATTCATCGATGGAAACGTCTTGAGGACGACGGGACGACATGCGAGCGTCGCACGGCCAAGAACGCTGCTCTTGCTGGACGTGAACGGCACTATGTCGCGGAGCAACGCCTCGGGAATCAGTTGAAAGCAGGGTGGTGACGACATGTGGGCCTCGAGGATGCCGACGACGTCGACGGCCGATGGACGTTTGTCTGGGTTTGCTTGCATGCAATCCTGCGCCAGCCTCGCGTACCATGGCGGGCACGTGGCGCTCGTCGTCGGCCGAAGCCCCTCCTTGGCGATCTTGTCTTGGAGCGCGTACTTTCTGAGATTTAGGCCTGCATAGGGCGTTCGCAGCGTCTCGAGCTCCGTGAGAATGACGCCGAAGGCGTACATGTCGGCTGCGACCGAGTACCTGCCGCCTTGCATGACCTCGGGCGACATCCACAGCGTCGTGCCGACGCCGTTGGTCATCGATTCCTTCACGTCTTCTTCGCGCGAGATGCCAAAGTCACCGAGCTTGACGACCGTCTTGTCGGCGCTAAGCAGGACGTTGGCCGGCTTGAGGTCGCGGTGGATGATCTTGTTGGCATGTAGGTACGCGAGCCCTTTGACAATACCGCAAGCGAGATGCAGCACCTTGCTCACGTTGTGCTCTCGCGCAGCTGCCAGCGACTTGATGTGCATGTCGAGGTTGCCGCCGTCCATGAACTCCATGACGATCTGCGGCTGGTCGTTTGCGGCGTGCGAGATACCGAGGAGCTGGACGGTGTGCGTCGAGTCGAGGCCGGCCATGACGTTGACTTCCTTCTTGAACGTCTCAATTTCGTCACCACACTTGATGTGGAAGGTCTTGACGGCCACCGTCAAGTCCTTGTAGCTGCCACTGTGCACGTTGCCGAAGGCGCCGCTCCCGAGGTGGTCGCACGTGCATAGCTCGGTCGGCTCGATGCGTGGCACTGTCTCGGGGAGGGCTGCCGCGAGCTGCAGGAACGAGTCACTGAGAGAGCCCATGCGGCGCATCGGGAGCTGGTATGGGGCCACTTGCGGCGGCGGCATCGGGAGCAGGTACGGGGCCACTTGCCGCGGCGGCATTGCGTAGTCCAGATCCCTTTGCGAACGAGGCAGGATCTCGCTCGGCTCGGCGATGCAGTCAATGTGCACAAGAACGCTGCCCGTGGTGGCGTCTTCTACCTTGATGGGCACCCAGAAGTCGACGCGCTTTGGTCGCACGGGCACGGCGACCTCGCAATAGCCGATGAACATCTCGCTGCGGCCCCACTGGCCTTGGTCAAAGACGTCGATGCGAATCGTGCTGTCGCGCGCCGGGTTGATGTTGGCGAAGCGCTTCTTGAGGCCCCAGCGTGGCGCGTTCTTCTGCTTGTGCGCGACGTCGGACGTGATCTTTTTGCGAGCGTAGTAGAGGTTGACGTAGGCATGGTTGACGTGGCGGAACATCTTGTTACTCTCGAGGTCCTTGGCCTCGGCCACATGGACGACCACGAGCATCGGGGATGTGGGCGGCGTTCGGGACGTTGCAAAGTGGTGGCCGGCACATGAAAGAGCGGTACCGGATCGACTGCGAGATCGTGCAGTGGATTGTTTTACGACATGCACGATGGCAGTCTTCTTGTACTCATGCAAGCGAATTCCACGGCCCGAGCACCGGCAAAGCGTATCTTTATCCGGATGATCGGCATGTATGCGGACAAATTGCTCACTGACGACGCGAAAGGCGGTCATATGACACAATCGTGTGCAATGTGGCCAGAGATGGGAAGCGATATCCTGGTACAGTGTAATGCGCGTTCGAGAAAAGACTGAGAGAGCTTGCAGTACCGGGCGGCCACGAATTCCATGTTTGTGGACGTCCATGCAGTCGTCCATATCGCTGCAAGGATCGTGTCTTCGCTACACCAGTCCGTATGACAAGTCCACGAGCCTCTTGGACGATGGGAGCCAAGGGTTCGTTTTGCAAGCGATGCATCAAGTCCGACTCGGGACGGTGCAAGTGGCGGTCGACCTCGTCGCGCCAGCTTGCGACGCCTTCCCCACACTTTACATTTGTGTGGTCGAAACTACTGTACTTCCTACCAGTACTACTAAAGCGCAAGGTGTACGTAGGCATAGCTCCCGTTGTCGCTGCCAATACACGTGTTACCACTGGTTCACGAATCGGTGCATGCAGGCTGCAATCGTTGCGCGGCAATGACTCTCCTAGTCGATCTTGTAACCACTACACTGGTTCTTTTATATCCAGCAGCAATACCTTGCAACGCCGTATGAGAAACAAAAGTAGCCGGCAGGCAATGTGCAAAGTGCCGTTGCTGATGCTTCCGCCAGTATTTGTGGCCTTTTGTCCTCCTGGGACGCTCCGACGCTCTCCTATTGGCTCTTGCCGTCTATCACCTCGTACGAACCAATGAAATCACTTGATCGCGACCAATCGAAAGCGCTGGAAACTTGAGCAGACAGCAGCGGGCAGACAGCGTTCCTTTTGTTGGGACCGACAGTATGACCTAATGTCAGTCCAAACGCTGCTCCTTGCGAGGGCCATTGCAAGGAGCCGCGCCATCATTCTCTGCAAATCCGATGTTTTCGTTTTATAGCTCAAAGGCAACGCAACGCTAAAGACTGCCACATTTGCTTCCCAAACACCCGGTACGTGCAGCCCAGCATCGTTTTTGCGTGAATTCCGAGTCAACAATTATATTAAATCGAGAAGAGCCACTTATGCATCGATGGATGGTTCGCACCCTTCGTGGCTCTCGTTGTCTTGAGGCATTGTCAATGCGCGTCGGGATTCAGAGACTTTTGTGTCGCTGAGTGATGTCTCGTCGATGCCATTTTCGTGTTCGGGTTCTGGTTCCTCCACGGTCGTGCCCTCGGACGCATACCGAGGAGAGAGCTCGGCAGCATGCGGCGTCGCTTCACTGGACGGCTGTTCAAGGTCTTCCTTTGGCGCCAGTGTCAGCGCGCTCCAGTGCTCCAGGTCGACGTCTGCGGCACTCCAGTGCGCCGTCGCGTCCACAAACACGAGGAGCTGCCCAGTCGTGACTTGGTTCTGCAACAGCGGCGTGAGTTCGTGGAATGCCAGTCCGTACCGAGGCATGCGCACTTGAGACGACCCGAGCAGCGATTCACGAGCGCCCCACGAGTCGGCGCAGAATACATACACTTCGATCGTTGGATGTTGCGTGATGTCGACGACGTCCGCGTCGATGGAGAGCTCAACCATCCACCACACTTCACCGGTTCGGTTGCAAACAACGTCCGACGTGGCAGAGTACCCGGCGTAGTGAATCACAGCAAAAACGAGTTGTTTCCGCTTCTTGAGGTCGGAACCTCGGAGCTCTTGGGCCATCGCGACGCGGATCGTGACCATACTATTGGCAGAACGTAGAAAAAGGTCAAGTGCCACCGCATCGGTCCTTGCAACCCAGCGTCTTGAACGAGCGACAAGTTGATAGTCCCAAGCGTACTCGTGTTGTAACTACGTAGGAAGCTGGTTGATACAACGATGAGCTGCTCGTTGAGACTTGGTAGACTGGGTAAATTATCAAGTGATACCCTGCAATATCGCCTGCGCAAGTCTTACCAATGCAGCTGCGAGCCCATACAATGACCGTCGTAATTCGTGGCAGTCTGCCTTTTCGAATCCGGATACAACCAATTATGCATCCGGAAAAGACTAGAAACACGCCACCAAGCGAGCTTCACAACCCGGCAGCAGCGGATCGCTTGCCGCTGGCGGCCGGTAACACACATGAACCGGAGCGCGATGACCGTCGTCTCGACGCCCGAGCTGCTTCGAGCCATCGCTGGCTTCGTCTCTAGCGGCGTCACGCTGCGCAGGCTGCTCGAGGCCATCAACCCCGCGGACCTCGATGCCCCATGGCACGACTTCCTTGCCCTCGTCGACGACTGGTTTGTGCTGCCCAACGACCTTTGGCCCGTCGTACAGTACGACGTCGTGCGCAACGAGGTCTCTATCTTTGGCGACGTGTGGACCAGTGTCGATGCCCAGGGACTTTGGACGATGGATGTCGACACGTATTTTCAGCGCAACGAGAGCATCGACGCGTTGCGCCGCGAGCGCCCGCATGTCCAGGACGGTGCGGCTGTCGGGTGGATGGCGCCAGCGACAATCAACGTCGCTAAAGGCGTCTGGACGAGCTGCACGCTGTATCTGCAGGCCAAGGCCACGGCGCTTGGCATCGCTCGCCTCGCGGCTGCTTTGGCGTCGGCGCCAAGGCTGCGCGCCGTCAGCGTCATCACCTCCCAGCTCAAGTGCACGATCGAGATGGACCCGCCCGAGTATATCTTTCATGACGATGCATTTCCGTCGTCGCTCGAGCCGGCCGTGTGGCAGGCGTTGCTCCAGTCGCATCTTGTGGACCTGCGCCTCGTCGGTGGTCGCCTTCTCGCGACACCCAGCGGCGTCAAGTCCCTCATTCAATGGCTTTCAACGCGGCCAGCGACGCGCCTGCACTTGTCCGACGTCCACGTTAGCGCCACAGACGCCACGGCGCTTGCGACTGCGCTGCGCTCCTGCAAAACGCTGCGGGAGCTCGAGCTCGGCTGGGACGAGAATTTGGTGCCCGCGCTCTTGTCGGAGCCGCTGCCACGTCATTTGCGCCGTTTGCGTCTCTTCAAGAGCGAACCGACAAGCCCGCACTCGCGCGACGTGGCCATGGCCGACCTCGATGCACATGGCCGCTTGGTGGTCCACGCACTTGCCTCGGCGCATTTGACGCACTTTTCGATCGACGCGGGCCATTTGGATTTGGTCGTCGCGACAACCATCGTCGTCGCTGCACTTCAGCTGCCACGGCTCTCGCACCTCCATATCTCGGAGGCACCGCGCGGTCTCTCCACCTGCATCACGTCCGTTCAACGCGGTCCACGACTCGAGAGCTTTCACCTTCAGGAGCGAGTGGTGTTGATGGAGATGTTTGGTGGCGGTAGCGACTATTAGTGTCATGCAGTAAGTACATCACGATAAATTTCGTTTTGTTGGTAGAAACATAGAGCTGACGGATCTAGCTTGGGATGTTGATACCCTCGCGCACGAGCAAGCGTCCTAGGCATAACAGGGACCTGGTCCAGGTGCCGCCACTCGGTGTGCCCTCAGCGCCGGCCCTTGAATTGGCTGAGATGCAATACAACCTCCGCACGTGGCTCCAACAACCTCGACCGAGCTCCTCTTTTTCTATTTCAAAGAAAGTCTTCTACATTGGAAACCAGTGTCGCAACGACTTGTGTAGCCGTCGGGCGGTGCGACGGGTCGTGGGCCATGCAATCGAGCGCGAGGTGGCTGTACCACCGAGGACACGAGCTAGTAAACAACGGGCGCAGGTTGCCGGCCACGATTTGCATGAGGCGGCAAGAAGCATTCTCGCGCATGCTGCCATACGGCTCTTGCTGTGTTTCGAGAAGGGCGAAAAGCAGACCCAATCCAAAGACATCTGCTGCGACAGAGGCGGCCTCGCCTTGAAGCCTCTCTGGCGCCGTCCAAAACCCCGCAGCGTCATCGTCGATCGTACTCGACTCAAGCTCGTCATGGTCCACGCCAAAGTCGCTGAGCCGGACCCCGTCGTCAGCATCCAGAAACACGTTGGTTGGCACAAGGTGCCCGTGGACGACACCGGCATTGTGGAGGAAGGCCATGGCCTCGGCAAGTCGGAGCGCCACCAGGCGTGTCCGCCTCCACCCAATCGGTCCGTCTTGGAGCCACGTGCGGAGGTTGAACGGCATGTAGCGCATGACGAGAGCTGGCGCCGAGGTCACACCAAGCAGCGGCACTGTGTGCGCCGACTGCAGCGCCGCCATGCGCTCGACAATTTCGTTAACCTGACGCGGTGTCCGTTGAAGAAAGTACTTGATCGCCACCGGCGACCCGACGTGGGATCCGTGGATCACAATGCTGGATCGACTGGACGCGACGAGCGTATGCTCCACCAACTCATTGTCGTCAATCCGCCGCAGACCGGCCGAAAGACGGGCTTGGAGACGCGCGACAATCCCATCCGCTGTCGGCCGCGCGTCGGGCTCGGTGTGCACGCAGGCCGCGACAAGATCTGCATACCACTGGGGACACGTCGAGGGCATCGCAGGACGAAGCCCTTCGTGGGCAATTCGAAACGGTAGGAGGTAGCGGCTGCACGGCTCGAAAGCGTATGGCTGGGTCTCAAGCGAGCTCAGCTGCGCAAGAACGATGCCGAATGAATAGATATCGGCAGCAGCCGCGTAGTCGTGGCCGAGCATCACTTCGGGGGCAACCC
>NW_012156569.1:0-16167 GCF_000151545.1 Saprolegnia parasitica CBS 223.65
AACACGGAGAGCAATCTCTCGCTCGAAGAGAAGCTGCGCCGCGAGCGTCAGCGCCAGATGGGCACGGGTATCACGTCGTTCCTTTGGTGTCCGACGCCGCACTCGACGCGCATCGTGTACCCGCTGCAGGGCAACTTGTACCTCCAGGAGCGCCCGGGCGCCGAGCTTGTCTTGCTCTTTGACAAGGCGTCGACGGGCGCGAAGGGCGGTGCGATCGACCCGCAGTACTCGCCGGACGGCAAGTGCATTGCGTTTGTCCAAGAAAGCGAGCTCTACGTGATTGCGGCCGAGCCGAACGCCGACGGGTCGCTGCCGACGGCGGTTCAGGTCACGACCGGCGCCCGGGAGAGCGGCAAGAGCAACGGCCTTGCGTGCTTTGTCACGCAGGAAGAACTCTCGCGCTTCCATGGCTTTTGGTGGTCGCCCGACTCGGCCCACCTTGCGTTCGAGGAGATTGACGACACGCACATTCCGCAGTTCCGCATCATGCACTCGGGCAGCCCGGACGTCGGCGATGGTGCGCAGGAAGACCACCGGTACCCGTTCGCGGGCGAGGCCAACCCGAAGCGCCGCCTCGGTGTGCTTCCGCTTCGCCTCGACACACCCGATGTCTTTCAATCGCCGATCTGGATGGACTTTGGCGGCGACGACGACTTTTACATTTCGCGCGTCAACTGGCTCCTCGACGGCAGCCTCGGCGTGCAGACGCTCAACCGTCTCCAGACCGATGCAGCCTTCCTGCGCTTCGACCCGACGACCGGTGTCGCCACCACGCTGCTCACCGAGCACTCGGACGTGTGGCTCAACGCGCACTACCTTTTCCGCAACCTCGAGCACCGCGGCAATGGCGCGTTTACCTTTCTCTGGGCGTCCGAGCGGTCGGGTTTCATGCATTTGTACCTCTACGAGTATGCCAACGGCGCGGCCAACGTCGTCGGCCAGCTCACGTTTGGCGAGGGCAACGTCGAGGCGATTGAGGGCATTGACCTCGAGCACGACCGGCTTTACTTTTCCGGCAACCTCGACGAGCCCACGGAGCGCCATCTGTACGTGACCTCGCTCTCCAAGCCGATGACGCCGCCGACCAAGATCACGACAATTGGCGGCGTCCACTCGATCACGATGGACGGCGCGTGCACAACGCTCGTGGATGTGTACAGCAACCTTGTAACGCCGCCGACCGCCGTTGTCTACCGCCTCGTCAACGGCCATGAGCTCACGCCCGTGCACACGCTCCACACGACGTCGGACCCGCGCTTGACGCTCCTCTCGGATCGTATCCAGGCGCCGACCATCTTTAGCTTCCGCACGCGCGACGAGACGACGACGCTGTATGGTGCGATCTACAAGCCCGACGCGAGCATTTACGGCCACGGCCCGTACCCGACCATGGTCAACGTCTATGGCGGCCCGCACGTGATGCGCGTCCAGAACGCGTGGAACGTGACGGTCGACATGCGTGCGCAGATGTTTCGTCAGATGGGCTACGCCGTCCTCAAGGTCGACAACCGCGGCACGTTCCGTCGCGGTGTTGCGTTTGAAGGCGCGATCAAGCATGCAATGGGCACGATTGAAATCTCGGACCAAGAAGACGGCGTGCACAAGTGCATTGCCGACGGCACGACGATCGCCGGTCGCGTGGGCATGGTGGGCTGGAGCTACGGCGGCTACATGAGCGCGATCTCGCTTGTCAAGGCGCCCGAGACGTTCAAGCTCGCGATTGCCGGCGCGCCCGTCACGTCCTGGGACGGCTATGACACGTGCTACACGGAGCGGTACATGTCGACGCCGCAGCTCAACCCGACTGGGTACGCGCGCGGCAACGTCATGAACTACGTGCAGCACATGCAGCCGCACCAGAAGCTGCTCTTGATCCATGGCCTCATTGATGAAAACGTGCACTTCCGCCACACCGCGCGTCTCATCAATGCGCTCATTTCGGCGCGCAAGCACTACGATCTGCTGCTGTTTCCCAAGGAACGCCACTCGCCGCGCCACCTCGAAGACCGCATCTACATGGAGCAGCGCATCGCCGAGTACGTCTCGGCGCACTTGTAAATCGTGTCGTAATCGCTACGTGTCTTTTTTTTTGTAAAGTGTCGATGCGATGGTAGATAGAACACATGCCCACATAGGGTGTGCAATCAACAAGGACATCAGGAAGGATTTTTCCCTTGAGCAACACTGGATTGGCCACCACGGGACGCCATCATGCACAGCACGCGCCTGGCGTGCCAAAGCTTCGTTTGACCTGGGACTCTTCGCGGGACGCGGTGGACTGACGGTTTCGCTTTCTGATTGACAGTTACAGAATATGGATGGCTGGGACGCGCCGACACGAGAAAGAGGGTAGTGCGGGCCATTATTGGATTGTGTATGGATAGCATCGACAGAGCGCAGCCATATTACTTTACATCGACATGCCCATGGCTGCTATTATAGTAGGACTGGTCTGGTATGCGGAGACATATACGATCGATACACAGCAGCAGGCAATCGCACGGGCGAGGTTCAATAAACGTATGTATTTAGAGGTAGTATTTTGGTGCGTTAAATAGGGTGTCGATGAAACGAGTCTAATCGAACGTGGGTTCTTGGAGGCGGAGGCGAATTTGCTCGACGAGGTTGCGCTGCGTCTGGATACACGCGTCCATTTCCGCAAAAACGGGCTCTTCTGGAAGATCGGCCAGCGACCCGGTCGTCGTAATGGAGCTATTGCGGACGCCGACGCTCGACCGACGGCACTTGTCGTCGTACAACGTCGCGCCGTTCGCGTTCGACGTGTGCGCTTGGTTGGAGTAGAAGCGACGCCGCGCAATCACCGAGTGCAAGATCGCATCTTCGTCCATCCATGCGAGGTGGTGCATGGGCAACTTGGGGTTTTTCGCGACAACAAAGCATTTTTTGCAAAAGGGCTCTTGGGCCACCGCGCCGCGCGGCAGCGCTCGCGGGACTTTGATAAGGCATCGTCGGCACATGACCTAGTCCAGCGATGAGATGCTTTCGACGGCTTTGTTGCGTACATGATGGCAGGCCAGACACACGTGCTTGTGATGAAAGACACCGAGCTTATCGCTGCACGACCCACAGGCGCGGGTGCGGCTACATCGCATGAGACGCCGCACTGAAACGGTACACAAGTCGTACCGGTCGTCGTAGTCGACGGGCTGATGCATGGCCGCGAGGAGGAGTCGCTTCTTTTGGGCGAGCATCGAGATGCGGTGCGTCACCGGCATGTGCGTCGCGACCTGCTGGTTGAAGAGCCACGCGGGAAACTTGCCCTGGGGGTCCACAAAACTATAATGCACGTCCTGGACACGGCCGGTCGCGTTCTCGACAAAGAGCGAGATGGACTGGAGGCGGTACGCGATGACGTCGCGCGGGAGGTCGCCAGGCATCGACTCGCGCATGATGAAGAGCACGCGCTGCCCGAGGTCGTCGGTCAGCGACCCCGAATACTCGACAAACGTCGTACCCCGCTTTTCAAAGCCGCCCGTCATGTAGATCTGCTTGGTCTTGGTGCCGAGCCACCGAAACGGGTCGTCGATTGTCGCGGCGAAAACGGTCTCAAGGACTGCCGCATCGAGGTACTTGTCGCCGTGCACGAGGCCTTCTAGGATGCTCAGGTCCTCCGAGGTCGCGGCGTAGCAGAGGTCGAGGACGTCGTCGAGCGACCGGACCGAGTTGCCGATCGAGAGCACCTCAAGGAAGGGCGACGCCGATGTCGTGCGTGTAAAGAGGTGCTGGCCATGCTTGGCCTTTGCAAAGCGGTATCCGCTGCAGAGCTCGTCGCGGCCGCTCGTGTACGACTGCAAGAGTGTTTGGACAGCGTCGTGCAGCGTGAGCTGAAGCGATTGCCACGCGTCGCTGTCTAGACGCATTGTGGGTCTACGAATCGAATTGAAGAGTGCGACCATCCCACAGCGATCCAGACAGACATCAAAGAGCAAAGATACCAAGGTAAGAGGCCAGAGAGAGCGCGGCCGCGACGTGTGCATACGGTTGGTCACGCCGTGGCGCAGGTCGCAACGGTCTGGCAGTTACTCTGTCATGGAGATTGCACATGATGGCTTGTCGTGCTGCGTCCGTTGTCCATCGCAAAACCAGCGGCTTGGACTGAATCGTGTTTGAGAGAGGCACAGCACGTCGACTTTTATCTCGTACCCACGCAGTGGCATCGTGGATTAGAGCACTGCAGGTTAACCGCGAGGCGGTAGTCGAGTCCACAGCTTCGCAGAAATCTGGTTTTTCTCGAGTGTTACTCACGTGGGTTACCACCGGTTGGTAGCTACCGTGACATCCGCACGTTGCACATGGCGTGAAGTTGAAGTGATGCGCTGTCAACGGCGCGCGATTCTTCCTCGCGCTGGCGCACACGCTGGCCGACACAGAACATGCCGACAATGTGAAGGAGAGCACTGACTACGAGAGGGAGTAGGTTTCGATCCAATCCTTACCGTACTCGATAGGATTCCATCCCAGGGATACTCGACGGCCGATGGCGTCGAGCAGGCGAGCACCGTGGACGTCTGTGCGCCATTGAAATGGGTCGTTGATTTCATTTTTCCAAGTGGCGGGCGTACTACGCTGGCCGTCGCAACGACCGAGAGGCAGCTCCGCGAGGCGAGTAAGCGCGTTCGACCGTGAGGACTGGTTATATATTCGCTCGGAAATACATGTACATACCGGTATCTGGCTGTGAGACACATCAGCGCCCAAAAGATTGCCAAGTCCATGGAAACGCAGCGCTGCGTGCGGACCGACGCGCGGTCCAACTACACAAGGACTGGTACGTACCCCTCGCTAGTACCAGGTAGACCCTCCTCGCGTCTCGCCAACGAATCTTTGGCTGCGATACAAGGCCTCGTGACCCAAGGCAACCCACGAGAGACGGATCGGCCGCGTCGCTGGTCGCTCGAAGACCCTTGGTGTGCACGCTACCTAGTCCCTCGCACAATCTCGAATCACGACCACTAACGCTCCTCGCTGACGCACCTGCCACGCCTCACGAGCGCATTAGGAAGTCCACCATTTCTTCATAATTGCATGTAATATAACTCAATTCAACGACAACGAGAGACGGATCGGTGTCTTGGTGATGCAAGCCATTTCTCCTGGGACAGCGCAAAGACTGTACCGGTACATGACCAGTACAACAATGTGTTTACGCAGGCTCTCGTAGCGACGATTCCTCGTCGCGATTATCAGTGGAGAGCCGGCGACTCATCGGCGGTGGCGCAAGATCCCGACGGCATCACGCTGCCACGTCATGACCCTGTAACGGTCGAAAAACGTGTGGCCGCGCGTTTTCTATGGTCATGTCTGTGCCTCTGAGGCACAGAGGTGTCGCGTCTCTAGTCCTACTGCATGAACACACATGTCACAGACAATGCTTCCACAACAGGTGCATGAACTTATATCGCCACGACGTCGGTCGAAGGAAGCCAACGCAGAATGACATGACAAAACAGACGCACTTGTGAGTCGAGACACGAGGACGCTGGGGGAACGAGCCGTAAATGTAGTCCATCGACACGTGCTTGTAGAGCGGCTCGAAGGCGCCGTTAACCTCGACGCCCACATCACAATGTCGCAAGAGGCCGTCGGCGAGTGCCTCGTGCACGGCGTCGGTCATGCGTGCAATCATCACCGGCTTCTTGACGACCGAGTCATTCGTCAATCAAAGTACGGGACACGATGGAAAAGCTTCTCGAGGCACGAAGAACGTTATCTGTGGGCTGGAAAACGACCAGAACCCTCCAGCCAAGGTGGCAGAAACCAGCGATTTTTCGAGCCCAAAGACGCCACCGATCACGTTGTTGTCATGAGAAGCTTGTTTCTGCATTTCTAGACTGTCTAAATTTCGGTTTTCGCAGACTAAAAGTGAAACTCGGAGTTGGAACTATTGAAATTTCGTACTACTAGAAGTGCCCAGTGAAACGCAGAGCGCATCGTACCATATGAGTCTGGATAAAGATATGGTTGTAGTTGACTGAAAAAGGGCTTGCCGTAGCAGCAGTGCGCTTCGTTCACACCCGTCTAGCGGAGCTTGAAAGTGCTCTTATATGGTCAAGCGACAGCGCGTCTCGTTGTTGGTCTTGCGCAGAGCCGCGGGCAACGTCCTTATGACCGCTCTCGGGCTCCACGTCTCGGCGTAAAAGAGCTAGTTCTCGATCGCAGCAAGTGCATCGTACATGTCTTCTGTGATAGTTTCGTCGGTAATCAAAGTCGTGTTCACGTTCCGAAGCTGACGACCAACGCTGTCAAAAACCGGGGTACAATGTTCTCAAAGGACCACTCGCTGATCCAGGCCTCGAGTGTACGAAGTTGTGGCAGCTGCGGGACAGTTCCCAGAAGCAAACTCATTGCGTCTTGGCTCAAAACGTTGTCGACCAAATCCAGCGTCTCGAGGCTAGGACAGTGGACGCACAGCGCCTCGAGTACCGATCGGAAGCCTTGCCCGTACAGATTGCTGGATACGATCACGAGTGTCTTCAACGCGCCTAACTGCGCAAGACCCGCCACAAGTGCAGGCACCCGGTCGTTATCGAGCCGCGCTGCCACAAGCTCCGGCGACGTGACGCCCGACAGCATCGGTGTCAGACACGGCTGCGCCGCGAGCTCGCCAAAGTTGTTGTAGCTGAGATGCTCGAGGCGCGTGGGCTGCAAAGCGTGCGCCAAGTCGGCGAGCACGGCGTCGGTTAGCGTGTCATCGACGTCGTCGGTAAACTCGTGGCGCTCGTGGTCGTAGTATAGCTCGCGCAGCCTGGCCGGGAGGCGGCGCCCAAGGAAGCCATCAATGCCATTCACTTTGACAAGCTTGATCTCGGCAAGTGTCGAGCTTGCGTGCAGTGCGCTGCAGAACGCCATGGCGGCGTCCATTGGTATGTGCGATATGTTGGTTAAGTGGAACGTTGTCGCCGGCGCAGTTCACACCCAGTCACGCACGTGGTAGCCAAGTCGAAGAGGTGCCTCAATCGACTTCAGATCAAAGGCTAGCGTCTGCACCGCCGGGTGCGCCGTCGCGCGCAGAAGGGCTTCATACACCAGCTGCTCGCCAATCGCTTTATTCGTGACGAGCACGCTGGTCGGTAGGTGCTATCCAAGGGTACATAAATTCAATTTATGTACCCTTGGTTCTACTGGCAAGGTTTACCCGTGCGATGGCTCTGACCACATGGAAGTATCAATTGTGCTCAACAGAGATGACTTGCAAGCCCTCAATCCGGCTCTGACATGAGAAAAGCAAACCAGAATTGAGCTACTGATATGAGTGGCGGAGGGATACAAAAACAAAGCTTAATGGCTGGCACGCCGACGTGGCAGCCGTTTCACTGGCCTTTTTGACATTGCCGTTGCGAAGGGGATTGTTCCGAGGGGCGGCGGCGCCAAGTACCGAGTAGTACAGTACACGGGTTTTGCTGTTAAGAGTTGTGTACTGCTCGCACAGCTGCCCACAGCCACTCGTTCGATCAATGGTTTGACCAGCTCTCTCAAATGATTCTCATAGACCTTGGTCTCGGTCGTCCAGGAAGCATCTTGTGTGTGGAGACAATATAGCGCGCGTGTACATTTTCAACAGAATTTACAGTGCGGTCAACAGTGCCGTAGTAGCCTCCGGCTTTTAACGGCCTTAGATGTGCAAATGGAACGACGTTTTCTGCCACGTTTTCGCGTCTTGTTCAAGCGGCGCGAGGCGCAACCTCGCTCGGCCGATCGGTCGCGTGTTCCTCAATACCCATGCTGAATACCGGTCACGTTAACGTCAGGGCACCATCCTTCGTGCACTGCCACGTCTCACAGAGGCCTCTGGGCAAGAAGCATCGACCAGCTCACATCGCAACGGGTGGAGCCGATTTCGCAGCGCACCCGTGGGTATGACTGGAAGCGCCATAGCACTGCAATGCGAGATCGACTTGGTTCGATGAGTTGATGAGATGTCGCATGGCGTGTACTAGTACGGGCGATCATTTGAATGTAATCCTGCCGAACGTGGCCAACTGCGCGCGAGACGATGGGTCTGATGACATCAATCATTACCCAGACGCTGCTGGCTGCGAGCCATTTTGAATTGCTCGGCACCACACGTTGTGTATTGTGGCCAGTGTGGCTGCCTTGCATGTCGTGTCCATGTGACGGATTACATCAAGGCCCGACGCGTCTCGAAGGCGTTACGAAAGGTGCGTCCGAGGTACTATACAAACCGTCATAGGGTCGTAATACACTGTACACCCAGTGGATTGAAGACAGTGGGATATGATTACATCGAAATCAAGATCTTTTCGTCGTGTCACGACAGCAAAAACGATCATTTTTGAATTTGCTCGGCATCGCGATGGCCACCGAAACACCGAAGACGCCATCTCTGCACGCCAACACGAGCGTCATGCAAGGCGGTGGCGCCTACAACAAATCGGCGGTCGTCCAAATGACGCTTGTCGACTACACCGAGTCGTTGCTACAAACGCAGCTTGATCGATTTCTCACGTCCTTGCCATCGACGCCAGCGCTCACATTGCGCATCGCCGACCTCGGTGCGTCCGAAGGGCGCAACTCGGTCGCGCTCCTCTCAGCGGTGCTCCGCCACCTCGAAGCGCGTCTCCCAACTGCCATGGAGCGCGAGTACTTTGTCATGCACGAAGACCAGCCCGACAACGACTTTGCATCGCTCCTCTCGACGCTGCGGGCGCCCACGTCGTACGTGCAGTCGACGCCGAATGTCTACACGAGCGTGATTGCCAAGAGCTTTTACGAGCGTCTCTTGCCGTCGTCGTCGGTCGACATTGTCGTCTCGTACATCTCGCTGCATTGGATGTCGGCGATCCCGATGCCGCTGCCGGGCAACTACATGACACTCAACGCTCCGACACGCGCCGCGCTGCCCGACATTTGTGCCGCGTGGGCCGCCACCGCGCACCGCGACTGGGTGACGTTTTTACGACTCCGCGCGACCGAGCTTGTCGACTACGGCGCCATGTGTCTCACGATGGCCGGGTTCGCCGACCACGCCGTTCAAGTGGCGTGGGCCAACGTTGTGCCGAGCGCGCTCGTCGAGTGCATCCGCCTCGGGTGCCTCTCGCAGGCGTCAATGGACAAGATGACGCTGGGTGCGTACCTCCGGACGTGCGACGAGGTGCGCGCAGGCGTCGCGGAGGTGCCGGACTTGGAGCTCCACGAGTGCCAAATGATCGACATGCCGATTGTGGTGCCGAACGCCAAGGCCGGCGCGGCCTTTATGGTGGCGACGACGACGCCGTCCGTGGTCTCGGCCATGACATTAGACGAGCGCAACAACCAAGCGTTTTACGCGACGTTTGCCGCGCAACTGGAGAAACAGTTCGAACGTAGCGTGACGATGCATGGGGTCACCAAGCCGCTGTATGCGCTCCTCGAGATGCGCTACTTGTACTGCGCGCTAACGCGCAAGCCGCGCGCCGCATCGAGTTCGGCATGAAGACAAGATTAGTGTTCCTGTCCACAGCAGTATGACCATGGATGCATAATAGCATTATTCGTACATTTTATCGTGTTGTCATGGGCGTATACCATGTGGATTCGAGCGCCGAACCTCGTGCCTGGTGGGATGGCAGCGCTCCAAGCAGCCGGCTCTTTCAGAGATGACATGGACGACGACGAGCGAAAGATCTTTTTGTATTGTATCAAGGCGACCAAAGACGGCCACCGTTCATCAATTTTCGATAGCAGACTCGGTCGTTTGAAGCGACAAGCTCGAGCAGCACGCAGACAATATAAGAGTTGATTTATTCATTTGGTCCAATTCTAGAGTACAGCGACCGATTGCCCGGTAGGTAGCCGCGAGCGCAGTTTGAACCAGCACCAACGTACCGTGGAAGCGTAGCGCATGCACACGAGGCGAATACCCAAGGAAATAACTTTATTCCCTTGCAGAGCATACGAGGCCAATGCCATGGTATGCTACCCAGGACAACCTTACGCTTACCACGAGGGCTAGGGTACGAAGCCGCGCTTCGTGTCGCAGCAAAATCCCGCCCCGAGACATACACTTGGTATGGCTGTGGCACACTTGAATAGCCTCAACGCACTTCAAGGCAGTGGTTGAGCAGAGCTTAAAGTCACCCACGACGAGTGGTATTGACAGATAGTGTTAGCCGTACACGATGCTATCGTTCGCTGTTCTGAGTTTGTGGCACCAGAGCTAGGGCTTGGACGGGGCTCGTACCGCAAGCGCTCGTCACAACGTAGCTTCACATGCAACCTCGTGACGGGCTACACCTTTCACGCGTCGGTCCTTGCTTGCCGAGCCCCACGACATGATCTGATTTGAGTGCCAAGGACGCGGAGGTAGTACACTAGAGAGGAGTCTGTCGAGTGTTGACGAGAGTGTACACGCAGAGTCGACGTTGACGAACGGTGGTACTACCTGTTGAAGATAACCTGCTGCTGCCGCGAACAAGTCTCCTAGGTTCGTGAAGCTTTTGGATAGAGCCGTGCATCGTGCCTCGTGGCTCTTCCACTGGGACACCACGGTCGGCAAGCTACTTTCGAGTAGTAGTCAAAGTAGTATCCAAAGGCACGGGAATCGCTGACCGCGCCATCGAGTATCCCATCAATCTTTGCCGTGCTCGCACGCTGTGGCGGTGACGGCAACTTGTATGCGACTCGAATGCAGCGTATTTTACTAGCGAATATGCTGCTGTCCACTGCGTTTGCCTGGATACATGAACTGTCGTCAGTTGCATTTATGCGTCCGACCAGAGTCATCGAGTTGGATGGCAAGAGACAAATTTTGGCCTGTCTGGCTTCAACGCACGAAGGCGTCAACGCCATAATAATTTATGTGCACGATCCAGATCTTGACATTGGTCTGGGAATACGAGCGCTGAAAAATCACACGAGCACCGTTCATGCCCGACCGACTTGATACCTAGTTGGCAGAGGAGAACTGCTCATTTGTGGTCTCTTGAAAGCTTGGCCAATGGTGCGGAAGAAGCTACCCGAGGCGCGTTGACCGGTTCGTGATATCGACACCCATGAAGACAAGCACTGCGCCGAAGTAGCCGCAACCTGAGCAACGAACGACTTCGTCCACGGAGCCCGTGTGGCGACGTGACAACGTCTGTCGAAGTTCGAATATATTTATCCCCAAATAGTGTTAGCCTAGGCGAGATTCGCTTCGCGTCCCAGGTCGCGTGCGCAGAATCGCACGCCGCCGTAGCGCGACATCACGCTCCAAACAACTCCTTTGATGTCATTATGTCCATCATACTGGAGGTGGAAGGTTGTCGAAGCGCCACGACGCCGCGTCGCCGCCCTCGGCTACAAGTCGCAGCTTTGTAGTACTAGTATGACGCAACCATGCCATCGAGTGCCACAGGTCGGGCCACACAGTGGCAAGCGCCTGATACGATGACGGTCGTTTTTCTGAGTCGGTCGGTGCCCCAGTCGCACCTTGCGTCACAACCAGAACATTGCTCGAGAAGCTACAACCTGATCCACATTCCCAGCAGTCCTGACACACGAGGTCAACGCCCGACGATCCATACCACCACCACCACAAGTATCGGTGGTTCAATGGTCACGCTACCAGGGTGCCATCCCCATGGTCGTGCCTATGTTATTGGTAGTGTCACTGGGAACTGTCGCCTCGAAAACATACCCAATACGAAGAAATACTATGCGCCATCGACGACTCTACGATTCGGCATGGCACCGACCGTGTTGACGCGATGCCCGCAATCCACCTAGCCGCCGCCGACACACGAAGTTTGGTGCCACGGCCGACCGGAAATAGTGTACGTTTGTGTCGTAGACACGTTTCGAAGTTGCCATTTGCGTGCCCCTTTGGCCGCTCAGATCAGACGCCGCGAGTAGCTTCAAAGCAAGGTGGTACCGCGCCACCGTGGTACTCTTGCGAGTACTCTTGCGAGAAGCAACTCTTGCCGTTCACAAGTGAAGTTTCGTCGTTGAGAGCAATAGCGATGGTCGTTGGCGTCGAGTGGTCGGTTGCGCTCCCCGACGGTTTCGCGGTCCACGTCCAGAAAGACATGCTGGACCTAGTCCACGAGTACTCGGACAGCTCGCCCGAGACGCGCGAGATCGACGCGTACCAAGCTGGGTACAAGGTTGCCCACGAGTACCCGACGTCCAAGGTCTTCTCGCGCAAGAGCCAAGCCTCGGGCTACAATGAATTCCTTGTTGTTGGCAACGCCGACGTGACGATCGACGAGTACGTCGAGCTCACGTACTGCGAGTGCGAAGAGACGTTTCGGACGCAGCAGACGCTTTTTTACGCCGAGGACCTCCTCGACGCACGCGTTCTCAACGTCACGCTCGCGCGCTGCGACGACGACCCGTTCCGACACTTCGGTGTCCGCTACAAGAAGATGAACATGGCGTACAACGGCGTGTTTGCGCCGCGGGATACCACCTACGTCGAGGTATTTTTTCTTTTTCTCGCATTTTTCGCATGTCGGCATCGATTTTAGTGCACCGGGTCCTTTGTCAACAAGAAGGGTCTCCGCGGCGTCTACTGTGTCCGCGAATCCATGGACTTTGACGAAATTCCCGAGATACCTGGCGTCGTGCGGTTCTATATGAAGGCGATGTTCCTCCTCACCGAAGCCCGCGACGGCACGGTCGAGCTGCTCCAAGTCATGACGGCCAACCCGCTCGGGAAGATACCAGCTTGGATGTTCAACAAGACGTCGATGGCGTACAGCCACATGAGCGACGACTACGCCAAGTATTTGCAGCAGAAACGGCTACTGGCCTACGTGGCGTCGAAGCGCAAGCCGCGCCACCCGATCAAGTAGACCATGACCTTTTTTCCCATTGTGTGTCTCATTGTTGTGAATGTGTAGAAAGGCCAAGACGTGTTCGTCGTGCGCAGGTGCTTTCCGCGGTCTCCGTGCCCGCCACGAGTGCTGGGGCTGTCGCGAGGTAGTTCCTACCAGTCGGCGCCAGGATCGACAACCGACTCATCGTCTGTGGTGCAGAGTATGTGTGGCAAGTGCGTCGTCCCGATCCCCCGCGTTTTCATCGGCGTCGACGGCTCGATGAAGGCGGTACCGGACGAATTCTGCAAGCGTTGCTTTCTCCAAGCGCGCTCCTACCGAACATCGAGCAGTGCCAGCTCGTTCCGTATGTCCATGCGCCGGTGGTTATAACGACTGAGTTTCGATCGGTTAGGGTTGCATGCGTCGGACGACACCACGGAACACTCGCACCACTCGAACCAGACGCGGTCCAGTTCCGGCAACGAAAGCTATGCAAAAGACTTGGCAGACGAGGACGACGTCCCGTCGGCGGTCCCACCGCAAGTCGCCCCCGCTCCCGCCTTTGATGCGATGGACATCGAGTCGCATCTGAGTCAAATGCAGCTCGGCATCGAGACGCAACGGTACCTTGTGGCGCAGATGCGCTCGCGTCTCGAAGCCCAAGCCGTCTAGTGTTGTTTGTATTGACGTTGAAATGAATATTGTACAATGTGTCCTTAAGAATGAAGATGACTCTGTCGCACAGGGTCACGGACGCTTCTCTTATCGGTCCGTTGACGCGCCAACGGATGGCCTGCGAGGTCTGCTGACCGATCGATCGATGCAGATGAACGCGCTATCTTCCAGTCACAAATCCCTTGCGAGATCGATACCGGGATCGACCTAGGAGGAATGAGTCGACGATAACTTTATGCGACCTAACGCAGCCGTGCTTGCTCGATTTAGCGTATTCCCGCAATGTCGAACTTGCGCATGCGACGTGGCTAGCGATATCTATTTTGACATGTAGGAAGTAGCCTCAATAAGTACCGAATCTGGCGCTCTGCAACCGTTTCGGTTTTCCTTTATAAAGAAAGGCGGTGTGGAATCGGGAAATGCGCTGGCACGTTGCCGTTGGCGTCGGCGGCCTGCTCGTCATCTCGCTGCTCTCGTGCCAACGGCTCGACTCGCTTCTCTATACGATCCAGGACAAGGCGGTGCACCATGCATCGGCCGCCGCGCACTATGCGCGGTACCAGCTCTATCCCTCGCTCGAGCAAGTGCTGCCGTACGCCGGAAGCTTCCTCTTTCCGACTGTCGTCGCACGGCACGGCGCGAGCTACTCGTGCATCAAGTTTCAGTACACGGGCACGGGCGGCTGTCCAAGCCAAATCAACGACATTGTGAGCTACGTTTACACGCCCAACAAGACGGAAGCCTGCGACACGGTGATCCACACGGGCATCTACGGCGTTCCTGGCTACTGCGAGCTGCGCGACGACGTGACCCATGAAACGATCCGAACCTTGTACACGAGCTGTGGATCGCTCACGGGCCGGCAGTTTACATGCGCGCTCGCCGCCCAGTACGCATCGTACGGCCACGACGCCTCGACGTTCATCTACGCCCTCAACACGAGTTTTTTAGCCCCCCGCGGCATTGTGTTTTCTGTGCACCCGAGCGCGCTGGCGTCGGCATATGCCAGCATCGCGCACCTCCGAGCGACCAACTGCTCGCTGCCGATTGAAGTGTGGCACCGACCGGACGAGCTTCCGGCTGAAAATGCCATTTTGCAAGCGCTGGAAACCACGTTTCGTGTGCATGTCCGTCCGATCTTTCATCCGTTGGCGACGCGCTTTTACTCCAAGATCTATGCGGTGCTCCACAGTGCCTTTGAAAGCGTTTTGCTACTGGATTGTGACAACTTTGCGGTCCAGAACCCCACTTACCTCTTCTCGACGCACGCCTTTCAATCGACGGGCGCGGTTTTCTGGCCCGTACACGACCTCTCGTCATATCGTGCACCAAGTGCTTTGGATAGGACTATTGGCGGCCCGGCCACACGTGCTTCAACATTGACGGCTACAGCCGGCTCTGGGACCTCCTTGGCATCAACTTTGTCGATATGTTCGAGCAAGAGAGCGGTCAAGTGCTCATCAACAAGACCATGTCCGAGCCGGCGCTACACGTGCTCGCCTTCTTTGCGTTGCACGAGCCTAGGTACGCGCTTGCGATACTTCAATTTTGCTCGTGTCGCGTATTTATGGGAGCATTGATGTTCATGGCTGTCATTATGGGTCTTAGGTTTCTCACCGACTTTGGCATGGTCTATGGCGACAAGGACCTCTTTCGGCTGGCGTGGCTGAAAGCAGCCGTGCCTTTTCACATGATTGCTCGCCCCCCGGGCAGCCTCGGCAAGCTGGACCGCGCAGACCAGACTCATTTTTGTGGCAACAGCATGGTCCAGCACGACACGAACGGCGACGTCGTCTTCTTGCACCGAAATACAATCAAGTTGACGGGCTGTCGTGCCGACGCGTTCGTGTGGGAGGCCCTCCAAGACTTTCGATTTGGGTACATTATACTCCACTTTGATCGAAATCGTTGGATTGGATTTGGATCGAATAGCGAGGTCCATGTGGCGCGGTACCTCCCCGCGGGCTACGTGCTCCGCGACGCAACCTGCTTTGGTGTCCGCGAACCGTCCGACGATTTGTATGCCATGACAACGATACGCCAGTCGCAGTTTGCCCATCTGGAAGGCGCCTTGTACCGGTATGCCCGCGAAGCGATGAAGCTCCAGCACCCCAACGGTAGCGTCGATGGCCCGTTGTTGGTCCTTGTGCATCACGCGTCGGTATAGGCTGCCCGGCCGATATCGCAAACGATGACCACCTGCAGTTTCCACTCCACCTACGCAGCAAGCGCTTTCCCAGCTTCAATATCCATCGTCCGCAACGTCAAAACGAATCGAGGCGTCATAGTCGTGTGCCTACACGTAAGCTGACAGTAGAGAAAATTGCGCCAAAATCGCAGGTTTCTGGGACGTGGCGCTCGAACTGGACCCACCTCTCAAGCTCGGGTGCATTACCTCGTACTTTGACGACAATGAAGGCGACTCCTCCTGCTACTAGTCCTATCCGTAGCGTTCTGACTCGGCGTGACGGCGCGTCGCAGGTGTCGTTGGCTGTCAAGCAGACACATTGGTCGGGTTAGACTGGATCTTTGTATGCACATACAATCGTCGAGATGGACAACACGCCGTTGATTGGTGCACACTTGGACCGTGACCCAATCATCGCCGGCAGCGACAGCCATACAAAAAACAAGTTCATTTTTTCGGCCAATGGCGATGCAGCCTGCACGCCGGAAGGGACTTTCTCCCGACAACGCTCCCATTTATCTGGCAGCATGGGCAACGTGCTTGGCT
>NW_012156569.1:16267-25961 GCF_000151545.1 Saprolegnia parasitica CBS 223.65
TGGCCGGACGCCATTTACGATCGCGTGTGCGCACGGCCACGTCGCCGCCGCGCAGTGGCTCCACGCCGCCGGCGCCGACGAATACGCGCGCGACTATGAAGGCAACACGCCGCTGCACCACGCCTGCCACGCAGGCCATGCGCGGATTGTCCAGTATCTCTTGTCGCTGCCCGAGTTTTCGCCCTATGTCCTCAACGCCAAAGGCGACGCGCCGCTCGAGGTCGCGCGGCGTACGTTTCTGGAGCGGGAAGGCGACAACGACGACTTACGCCTCGTGGCGCTGGCGCGTTGCATTGAGCTGCTTGAGCAGGTACGTTTTTGATGCGACAAGAAAAGTCGGCCTTGACACACTACTTTTGTTGGCTATAGCGCTGCTCAGTGTACAGTGGTTGGGTCTTTCAGCGCGTTCACACGCTATTCTCGCAGCTCACAGGTATCACGGCGCTTCAAACATGGACGCGACGGTACGCTGCCACGTCATGGACGCCAGGTCCCAGAATACTGGCGTAGCTACTGCATTGTGCTCCGGACCAGCTCGTCCATGTTTCTGGAAGTCGCGCTGTTTGCCGTGCCCGACGCCGCGCGCCGTCCGCCTGTGCCAAGTACGTCGCTGCTCGTGCATGTGACGGCGGACGAGCCGTGCATTCGTCCGACCAACCCATCGTTTTGGTCCGACTTGAACCCGAAACCGTTTGGGTTTGAACTGCGCGGTGCCCCAAAAGTCGGATCGAGCCGCACCCAAGCGCTGCGCCACTTTTCATTTGCGGCGCTGAGCGAAGACGGTGCGGCCAAGTGGCTTCGCTTCTTTGCCCACGACGCGGTGCGAGTCTCCACGAATGTGTCGCGTGTTCTCAGATTACGTAGCGGGAGTGCCTCCACGATGCGCTGGTCTCGCCGACGCGCCAGTTCAATTCCCACGTGCGCACCTGCATTCTTTTTGTTTGTAAACGGAACAAGCGCGTAGGAGCTCGGACGGGCCAAGGTCTACCCCGAGCCGTCGGCACCGCCGCTGCCCACGGTCGAGACTGCACAACCGGTCGTGTTTACGAAAGCGACGCTGCGCCCGCGACTGCTCGAGTGCGTGGTGTGTTTTGACGGCCCGCAAGCCGCCGTGTGCGTGCCCTGCGGCCACAACGTTCTCTGCATGACGTGTGCCATGTCCTTGCTCGAGACGACGCACGTGTGCCCCGTGTGCCGTCTCGAGATTCGCGAAGTCGTCAAGGTCTATCGCAACTAAGTTGTCTCTTTATTTAACCCGCAAACTCGCCGTGTCCGGCCTCGATGATCACATTTTGATCATTATTGGATAGCAGTAGTAACTTGCTTGGTGAATGGATAGCTGGATCCAAAGAAATGGCCATGGATCGAACGGGTTGAAGCGATTTAGGAAATCAAGTGAGACGAAGAAGCAAGTCGCTGTCTCTAGTTTCATCGGCACTCCTTGTGCATCTCATCCTTGTCGCTGGCTACCATATATATTTGTAAGGACCCGTCGACCTCGACACAGATCGTTGGATAGATCATGGCGGGTGGCTGCATCGAAACATCAAGCGACATCAAATTGGATTCACACGGTTAAAACATGCAGCATAGCCTATATCGTAGCTTATGTTAAGTATGCAATGGACATCTTGTCCTAGTGTACATGTCTACTTGATGACGACCGTCGTGTCTTTCAGCACCTTGATGTTGTACACGAGGCTCTTGACGTCTGCGAGCTGATCGTCGAGAAGGTGAATGTGGCAGTTGCCATCCTGGACCACCATGCACATTTCTTTGCCCGGACCGGTGTCCCCGGCCGCAGTCGTGCCTTGTGTCGTGGGTTGGAACTTGGCTTTGACGCGCAATTCCTTCTCGGGCAACCCGAATGTAAACATGTGCGTCATGAAAAACCACTGCAGCGTGCTCAGGCGTCGCGCCTTGCAGATGATGATCGCTGCCCGATGCTTCTTGTCTTCGCGGACATCGGAAATATAGTCGCAGAGGATCGACGTGCTGTTGAAGAGTGCTTGACGACCGAGGCTGTTGCGCGCCATGAGCTTCCAGAATGGACGATTCACCACTTGGTCCAGAAGCGTGATCAAGAGAATGTTGGCGATCAAACCAATCACAATCGCATAGCTGACGCGAAAGTAGAAGCTGTTGTAGAAGCTCACGGGCGTCCCATCGAGGTTCTCGACACTGCCAAACAAATCTTGGCGCACGCTGTTGTTGTACTCGATGTAATCGGGAATGTAAAAGAGTAAGATCGCACTCAGATACAGCGACGTGACGCTCGTCAAGTTGAAGAAGCCCATGAAGCGGCTCTCGCCGCAGTACGTGGCCGTGCTCACGACACTCAAGCCGATCTTGCAGAGCTTGAGAATGCCGCAATTGAGCCAGAGAAGACGCAAACTCAATGAGAAGAGTCGGACGCTCATGATGAACTGCGGCTTGATCGCGTTGTACACGTTGACTTCACGGATGAAAATGAGCGAGCTCTGCATGTCGAGGATAATCGAGATGCAGAAAAGCGCCACAAACAGATCCGAGTTGTAGCAAAACATATCAAAGCGCAGTGCGTGGCTCAGATGCGGAAAGCACTTGGGCACGACCGTCTGCAGCGCCCGCGTAAAGATCGTGTCCGGCTTCGTCGGGTCGACCTCGAGCCACTGAACGGTCCGGCGGCTCGCGAGGTACCCGCCGCCGGCGAAGAAGAGCGCAATGAATTTGATCCAGTGCGACGCGGTGCTGAACGAATTTTGGCGAATGAGAAGGCCATGCCGATGCAGCGACCCGGGCATTGGCCGCGCGAGCACGTTGAGCGTCTTGTTGGCGTCCACATACGTCATACTAAAGTTGCAGCTGCCACGGCCGAGCTCGGCAATCGGAATGCACCCGGTGCAGTAGCCCTTGGCAAAGATTTCCCACACGGGCACGACTTGGACTTGTACGTTTGATGTGTTTTCGAGCTTGATAAACTGTGTGAGACGGACGTCGGCGCCGAGGCGCGCGGCCGCGTACCCGCGTCGCTGCAGCTCGGCGCTCCCCATACTGCGATTGCCCAAGTTGGACGTGGCTTCGTCCGTAAAGGCAATGGTAATCGAACTCCCGCGCAAAAATGAAATCAAATCAAACGCGACGCCAAGCTTGAACGGATTTTTCGCGGCCAAGTCGACGCTGTAATTGCCCGAGAAGCGGCTGCAAATGTTGATCCTCGCATCAATCTCAAACTCCGACGTCGCGAGGAGGTAAATATCCGAGTGAAGCGCACCGAGGTTCGCGACCGTATAGTTGGTCATCCATAGACCGATGCTTGAAAGACTCGCGAGGTCCCCGCCATGTCGAAACGCATAGGTTTCGACGAGGTCGGCCGCGCCTTGAGTGTTGGCAACCGGCGTAATGAACTCGTTGCCGTCACCGACAAAGTCGATGATGGCCCAGTTGTTGCAAATCGCATCGATCGCAACAAGAACGACAACGAGGACACCAATGACGTAAGCGATGACCACGAGGACGCGGTTGATCTTGTCGCGAAATGCGTACTTTTCAGAAATGGCCGCCAGCCAGCCAAGGGACCACCACGGAGCCTTGGCCTTGACGAGCACCGCACTTGGGTTCGATGCCATGACGGTGGTGGCGCCAAACGACAACTGTTGCCTCCAAAAATATAGCCAAAACTGCTTCAAAAGATTCGCAGCGGTTGCCAGACTATCTTTGGGAAGCGAAAGGACGACGAGGAGCAACCATGGCCCCGGGCGCGCACCTCATACGGCAGCTCTCGACGCTCAACGAGGCGTACGCGCTCCGCGACAAGTTCAACCGCGTCCTCGTCGTCATCGCGTACGTTATTGGCGTCCTCGTTGTCGTTCTTGTTGCCATCGATGCCTTTGCCAACAACTGGGCCATCATCGACTTTATCGGGAACGGCAACGAGTTCATTACACCCGTCGCGAGCATCCCCAATGCCAAAGCGCTCGACAACTTCTATACGTTTCCGTCGCGCCGACCAATTGCAAGTCTCTCAAGCATCGGCCTCTGGATGATTGACTTTAGCGTCTCCAACCTCGGCATGCTCGGCACCAACATTTACCTCTTGTCCACCGACACGTTCTCGGTGGACTCGACCGTCGCGTTTATCTGCACCAAGTTCAACGGCGCCTACCCCGTTGATATCGACGCTGGCAGCTCGCTCAAGCTCGCGTCCGCCCAGGACTCCATCACGTTTCTTCGCGGGAACGCGCTCTCGATCGCGTTTACGGATGAGGCGACGGCCAATCTAGCGAATTCAACCATGGGCAGCGTCGACATCATGGCCCGAGGGTACCAGGCCGGGCGCATCGAGACCGACCTCCGACTCACGCAACTCATTCAACTCCAAAACACCAGCGACACCCAAGTCCAGTTGGTGCCATTCTACCGCATTTACACCAAAGGCTACTGCACGGGGTGTACGCCGATCGCAGAGCTCGGCCATAGCGTCTGCAACTTTAGTATGCGATACAGCCATGTCAACAAGACGCTGCGGGTTCAGACGGCACCGCTCGCCAACACAGAGTACCGCATGGCGCTCATGATCCAACGGAATGCCTTTAGCACCGCGTCCCACTGGATCAAATTCATTGCGCTCTTCTTCGCCGCCGGCGGATACCTCGCGAGCCGCCGGACCGTTCAGTGGCTCGAGGTCGACCCGACGAAACCAGATACGATCTTTACGCGGGCGATCCAAACCGTCGTGCCCAAGTGCTTTCCGCATCTGAGCCACGCACTGCGCTTTGATATGTTTTGCTACAATTCGGATCTGTTTGTGGCGCTTTTCTGCATCTCGATTATCCTCGACATGAACGCGTCGCTCGTCTACATTCGCGAAGTCAACGTCTACAACAAGGGCAGTCCTCAATTCTTCATGAGTGTCCGCCTCTTCGCGTTGAGTTTGCGTCTTCTCTGGCTCAATTGTGGCATTCTCAAGCTCTGCAAGGTCGCCTTGAGTGTCGTGAGCACGGCCACGTACTGCGGCGAGAGCCACTTCATGGGCTACTTTAACTTGACGAGCGTCACGTCGCTGTATCTGAGTGCGATCTTGCTCTTTTACGTGCCCAATTACATCGAGTACAACAACAGCGTCCGTCGCGACCTCCAAAACACGGTCGAGAACCTCGAGGGCATTCCCGTGAGCTTCTACAACAGCTTCTACTTTCGCGTGAGTTACGCCGTCTTTGGCGGCTTGATTGCCAACATTCTTTTGATCACGCTTCTGGACCAAGTGCTCAACCGTCCGTTCTGGAAGCTCATGGGACGCAACAGTCTGTGTCGTCAAGCGCTCTTCAACAGCACATCGATTTTATGCGACTATATTTCGGATGTCCACGAAGACAAGAAACACAAGAACGTCCTCCTGGTCTGCAAGGCGCGACGACTGAGCACGCTCCAGTGGTTTTTCATGACGCACATGATTACATTTGGTTTGCCCGAGAAGGAATTGCGCGCCAAGAAGAACAAAC
The DNA here is from genome assembly GCF_000151545.1 of Saprolegnia parasitica CBS 223.65. Lineage (NCBI taxonomy): Eukaryota > Oomycota > Saprolegniomycetes > Saprolegniales > Saprolegniaceae > Saprolegnia > Saprolegnia parasitica. The sequence goes on from NW_012156569.1 coordinate 21,748, forward strand.
AAACGACGCAGCCGACGCATGGCACCGCCGCTTCGGGCGAGACAGGCCCCGGCCACGAAACGTGCATGGTGGTCCAAGACGGCAACCATCACATTCACCTTCTCGACGACCAACTCGCCGACGTCAAGAGCCTCGTGTACAACATCAAGGTGCTCAAAGACACGACGGTTGTCATCAAATAGAAAGAGTAGTTGATTTAATGATGCATATCATTCATATTATGTACATGTTGCGTGGTCGATATGTATCTCATGAGATAAACCTACATGTGCTCCGACTATTCTACACCTTGCGTTCGTGTCCGCAAGGCTTGGCATACATGAGTGCTGGCAATCCATTGCACTGGGTACGTATCTCGAGAGGTTGCAAGTCGCCCTGCGAGCCGTCGACAGCGCACCATTCGCCAAGTAGTTTGCGACAACATGGCGTATACTAGTACTCGCTTTGCTGCATCAAAGATACCAGTACTAGTACTATTAGACGCTTGTGATTGCGGCGCGAGCAATTATGATTGGCTTCAAATCTGGCCAGTGCGGGTGCTGTGTTCTTGCAACGAAGCGTTTCCATTGGCTACAATGTTTTTAAGATAATTCATTGGCCAAAATGCAAGCCGAGCGACAAAAAGATGTCAAAGCATTCACAACGAAATCCTGTCCGCCCTGTTGTTGCACTCTTACGACCGTCCGGTGTCATTTTCACCTTGTGCTTTCATCGGATTGCACACTCAAATGTTTGATATATCCTCAATTACAAACTAGGTTAGCGTCCAAGATTGACATAATGAGGGCGGTCTAGGCACCTCGCGGGGGCTAGCGGATCCGTTTCTCAACTAACACGAACTACAAATAGCAACATGCATCCGCCCGCGTCGGTCGTCGTCAAAGAAAAGCCGTCTTCGTTCTGTAGCGGGTTGTCTGCTATCGCCGACGCGTACGCGCTGCGCGACAAGCTCAACCAGTGCCTCGTGGTATTGGCCAACGTCATCGGACTTGTCGTGATCCTTCTCGTGGCCGTCGACGCCATCTCCAACAACTGGGCTGTCATCAACTTTGTTGGCAACGGCAACGAATTCATCACGCCGGTCGCCAACATTGATGCCGCCCCCGACCTCGTCAACTCGTATACATTTCTGCCCGGGCGGGACCTCCAAAGTCTGTCGAGCGTCGGGATGTGGATGGCCAACGACACGGTCGCCAACCTCGGTCGTCTCGGCTCCAATGTCTACGTTCTCTCGGCCGATACGTATGCTTTGGACAGTTCCACCGACCTCTGCAGCCGCTTCTCGGGCACGTACCCCATCGATCTTGCCGCCACCAACAATGCGATCAAGCTCGGCATCACGTACGATTTGATTACATTTTTGCGCGGCAACGCGATCACAATCGCGACAACCCACGAGGCAAGTGCGAATCTTGGCAACAGCTCCATGGGCAGCGGCATGCTCCGGCACCTTGGGTACGCGGCCGCGCGCATCGCGACCGATCTCCGGCTCATGCGCGCAATTGTGCTGCACAATACCTCGTCCGTGCAAGTCCAAGAAGTGTCGTTTTGGCGCCTTTACACCAAGGGCTACTGCACCGGGTGCATTCCGATCACCGAGCTCGGGTATGGCAGCTGCAATTTTAGCATGACGTATGCGGATGCCAACAAGACGCTACACGTCGTCGCGCGACCGATCCATGGGTCCTTGTACCGCCTCGGCTTGCTCATTCAGCAGGACGCCTTTAGCTCTGCGTCGCATTGGATCAAGTTCATTGCGCTCTTCTTTGCCGTTTGTGGGTTTCTGGCGAGCCGCCGGACGGTCCAGTGGCTCGAGGTCGACCCGACGAAGCCGGATACGATCTGGACGCGGGTCGTGTACACGATTATGCCCAAGTGCTTTCCCCATCGAAGCCACGCGCTGCGCTTTGATATGTTTTGCTACAACTCGGATCTGTTTGTGACGCTCTACTGCGTCTCGGTGCTCCTCGATCTCAACAACGCACTCATGTTTACGCGCGAAGTGACCGTGTACAACGCCGCGAGCCCTCAATTCTACATGAGTGTCCGCCTCTTCGCGTTGAGTTTGAGATTGCTCTGGCTCAACTGTGGCATTCTAAAAGTGTGCAAAATGGCATCGAGCATCGTAAGCACCGCCACGTACTGCGGCGAGAGCCGACTCATGGGCTACTTCAACTTGACAAGCGTCACGTCGCTGTATCTGAGCGCGATTCTGCTCTTTTACATTCCCGACTATGTCGAGTACAACAACAGCGTCCGCCAAGATTTGTACAATACGGTTGAGAGCCTCGACGGAACGCCCGTCAACTACTACAACAGCTTTTACTTTCGCGTCAGCTACGCCGTGGGCATGGGCCTTCTCATCAATATCTTTTTGATCACGCTTCTGGACCAAGTGGTGAATCGTCCGTTCTGGAACCTCATGGCGCGCAACAGCCTCGGTCGTCAAGCGCTCTTTAACAGCACGTCGATCTTATGCGACTATATTTCCGACGTCCGCGAAGACAAGAAACACAGAACTGCGATCATTATCTGCAAGACGCGACGACTGAGCACGCTGCAGTGGTTTTTCATGACGCACATGTTTACATTCGGGTTGCCCGAGAAGGAATTGCGCGTCAAAGCCAAGTTCCAACCCACGACACAAGGCACGACTGCGGCCGGGGAAACCGGTCCGGGCAAAGAAATGTGCATGGTGGTCCAGGATGGCAACTGCCACATTCACCTTCTCGACGATCAGCTCGCAGACGTCAAGAGCCTCGTGTACAACATCAAGGTGCTCAAAGACACGACGGTCGTCATCAAGTAGAGAGGGTCGAGAGGGTCGAGAGGATCCACAGATTCCATGCAATGCATATTTGTATGCAAGGCGGTAATGCGATCGAGTTCGTCTTCAAGGTACTAGTGGCCCATCCTCCTCTACCACGCAGGCGACGACGAGTGCAACGCATAATGGAAGATGAATGAAGGACGCGTGCGTGCTCTCGGTGCATCTCGCCCGTTTACCAAGCGCGTGGTCCCATTGGTCTAGAGTTTCGGCTCACCGCCGCCCCAATCTCGGTAGAACCGCGCATCACACCCAAACCACAAGCACGCAATCGTACGTACTGTCGATCAAACTCATTTAAACCAAGAAGCCAAGTACTACACCGCACCTTGCACTTTAGTTTGCACTATAGTTTGCACTATAGTTTGCATCTTAGTTTGCATCTTAGTTTGCATCTTAGTTTGCATCTTATTGCACCACGATGATCCACCGTGGGCCCATTCTTACAAATGGCTCTGAACAGGAATCTTGCGCCTTTCCAAGGCGCGCGTTCTCTGCATGCTGCTGCGCGGCAACTGTATTCGGCAACGGCTGCTGAACTCACCTTGCCCCTCACGCCGCCTCCCACGACCAACTCATTCCTTAAGAAGCCACCAACCCACCGCAGTGATGAACATTTACCCGCAGCAAACGTACGAGGTCGACGCTGGCCGCGCGATCGGCCACGCCAACCCAGCCATTGACCGCGCGTGCAAGGAGATCCAGGCTGCATGTGCCGGTGCCGGCACGAACGAAGCCAAGCTCAGCACGGTCCTCGGCAACAAGTCGCCCGTCGAGCGCTGCCTCATTCACCTCCGGTACCCAGAACTCTACAACAAGTCGCTGCTCTCCGAGATGGCGTCCGAGACATCGGGCAACTATGGCAAGCTGCTGCAGCTCCTCTCGCAGCCGATCGAGGAGGCCGAGGCCATGATCCTGCGCGACGCGACCAAGGGTGCGGGCACCACCGAGAAGCTTTTGATTCCGGTCCTCAGCGGCCGCTCCAACATCGAGCTCAACATCCTCAAGAAGGCGTTCTTCAAGCTCTACCAGACGGACCTCGTCGTTGCTATCAACGACGACGTGAGCGGCGACCTCAAGACGTTCTACCTCGCGGCGCTCAACCAAATGTCCCAGGCGTACAACCCGAGCATCCACACGCCGGCCAAGGCGGCCGAGATCGCCGAGACCATCTTCAAGGCCGGCGAGGGCAAGTGGGGTACGGACGAGTCGGCCTTCTCCAACGCGATCTGCTCGATCCCGCCCCAGTTCCTCGCGGCCGTTGACGCGGCGTATGCGGCCAAGCACTCGCATGGGCTTGTGCACGCGATCCAAAAGGAGTTTGGCGGCAAGGCCGAAGACGGGCTCGTGTACCACGTCAACATCATCTTGCACCCGATCGAGACCA
>NW_012156569.1:33183-46004 GCF_000151545.1 Saprolegnia parasitica CBS 223.65
GCTGGCCGTACGCGGCGGCTTGGAGGGCAAGGTGTTGGCACTGGTGCAGCGAGAGGCGGCGATGGACGTTGTGGAGGATCTCGACGTGGCCGCGCGCGATCGCGTGCTTGACGAGGCAGCTCATGACAAAGGCAAAGTCCCGCGACCGGACGCAGCGGACGAGGCGCACCAAGAGGCCAGTTTGCAGCGGCGCCACGAATGGTGACAGTGCAGCATCGAGGGCGACCATAAAGCTCGTGCGGGACGTCGTCTTGGTGTGATGCAACGCCTTGAGAGCGAGGACCGCGGTGAAGAGGGGTCGAATGTCCTCAAAGACGCCATACTGGTACGACGCGATTTGACGCACGAGGTCCGGATTGCGCAGCGCCATGCTCATGTTGCTATAGTAGGAGTGTGCAGGAACCGGCCAGTTGAAGACTGACAGCTTGTTGAAGCCGCGAAACGTGCACTTCGAAACGTTGGAGAGTTACCACTGCACGTGCTGGCTACTCGTACTGCCGGGGGGTTGTAATACGATTGCCAGCGATCGTCAATGTGACGAAGATCGTGTGGCCAAGACAAGCCAAGATATGGCGTAGTACGGTACCCTCGTTGGACGTGAGTTTGATGATGCATGCGGCCAGCCAAGCACGGCGAACGGTTCGGGGATGGACCTTCTTGCAGCGATTTCGGAAGAAAGGAGCTCAGTGTTGGTCGGTACGTCAACGTGCATGTATGCACGTAGTAGGAGCTGAGCGAGTTGAAAGCTCGGCGAGGGAAAACGGCTTGGGTTGGGTGATTGTCGAACAAACGGACACACACTTCAAGGAGCCAACCCGCGCCCGAGTGATATTTCAGCCAATCACAGGCCGAGCGACTCATTCGCCCCTGCATCCCCCCAGTGGATTGTTGTTTCTCGAGACCGTGCAAAACTTGAACCGACGACCACACAGTTCGTGCCTATGCTATTAGTATTGCTGGGTTTCTTCAACAACGGTCAAGCTTGAAAAAGAAATGTATATATTTTTAAAGGCAAGTCCGGTCCGCTCGATGCCACACCTTTTGTCCGCGCGCACGCAGATAGCTAGATATATGGAGGCGCCGAGACAAGCCAAATGTGTCAACCAACGGCGCTCGTAGAACCTCCATACCTCTGCAGCTTGATTGTGAGCTTTGAAAGGGAGCAGCAGCCATGCACTACGTGAATCGACTGCGAGCTGTGATCGTGCGACTGGACGACCGTACGATCGATCGCACTTGTGTCTGTGTAGGGACGCTGGTGGTGTTGGATGCAACTACATGTAGCCACGACCGTTCTTGACTTTGTAGTATATTGACGCTACGTACACGAGGCTTGTGCGGCCGCGAAGGATGTCCAGAAAAGGCCATTCCAAGATGAGAATGCGGGATCCACTAATGAAGCTGCTGGCAGGATGATACAAAACTTTGTATCGAAAACCGATCGCGTCGATCTGTAGAGTTGCCGACCGCGCATTAACATTCCGCCAAGAAACATGCTCTACTACAATGTAATAGTTGTTTTCTGCGCAAGGCCGAGCGATCGACAAGACCCCATCTTAACATGTAAAGTAGAATCTGCGGCCAAACCTCTAATAGGGTTCAAGAACTCAGGATAACGTTACAAAATCCAGGTGCAGAGGAGCACGCCAACTCACGTCATTCCAGAATTTGTTGTTCAATATTAATAGTATCAGAATAAAGCAAACCCGCCTCACTCAACACTGACATGGCGGACACGGTGGTTGCCTCAGTACTAGTAGCTCGGTCTTGATTGAGGGACTCGTAGATATACATCGAGATAGACGGATAGTTAGGAGCATGAAGTTATACGGATCGCAAACGAATGAATACCCACGCCGCCGTTCGAGCGGCTCAGCTCTATGCGGCAAAGACGGCTGGCCAGAATGACACACGAGCTGCCAAGGATACACTGCCGTGCGATGCCGCCTTCGTGTAATGAATGACATGCAATCAAGTCACCAGCCTCAACGGACGTTGGCGCGCCGAGACATCGTGCGGCGACGAATCCGTAGGTTGTACTATACATGCACGACACTACCGGTGTGCATCTCGATGGCAAAAGCAGCCACATTATACTGGTACATCGGTAGGAATGCTTCGAGTGGCACGGTACGCTTGCCACTTTTTGATGCGCTGTCGACAGCGCGTTATCGTGGATCACTGATCGTGGATGGTGTCTTCACGCGAGCACTCACAGAACCGGATGCGCAGGTATATTGACATGACCACGTGAGACGCGTAGAACTGCAGTGCTCGGACAACTCGATCGAGTTCGCACCCTGGAATAAGCCAGGTCGTCGCCCACGTTGCGGCTAGCGTTTGGGACCCTGTGCTTTCCTCAACGACATGTCACGCGACCACGCGATTGTGCAGTCCATTTTCCCAAGTGCCGTCGTCTCTGCTTCCCACCAAGATTGATTATTGCATTGCGGAAAAGTTTCCACGAAAATGATGAAAATGATTGCATTTTACAGGAACGCGCTTGACATTGCAGTTAGATCCGTTCTTGGAGCTGATCGCGTGTGATTGCTCGTGATGGGCGCATTTTCCGTCCCACGTGGCGTAATGATGTTGACGGAATTCGCTTAGGCGAGCACATGCGCAGGCCTTTACGCTCCAGCTGCCGTCGACTTCAACCTGTCTCGATCGATGTATGCATGACATTATCACACCACGGTATCCTGACGATGACTCACGCCGCTTTCGCACTCTTACGACAATGCAAACGGACAGAGTCGTCGTGACGGACGCTACCGCCCCACTACCGGTACACAGGAGGCTCCTGCCATGTGCAACAACGAAGCATTATTGAATGGTAGCACGCACGTCGCTTCGACAAGTGGTGGTGGACGACCCGGTTTGTTGACATGGCGCCTGGATATCGAACGATCTGTGTAACGTGCGTTTTGGGTCGCTCGGAGAGACGTCGACTTGACGTCGAGTGTTGAGCGTTCTGTAATTGATGTACAGTAAACGTCACCTTGTCCAGCGCGACTTTACCAGCCTCATCAATTGCTATTATTGAATAGTATGCGTTCCAATATATCCTCCTAGGTACAATACTAGCCACATCATGAAGCGGGCGCGACAACTGGGTTCGCGCTTGGTCCTCGCACGCGTCGCCTGTGCTACAGTCCGAGGTACACCCAGGACTACATCCATCATCTTGCGCTCGTTCGCGTCACACGCATCGTCGTTGATGGGTACTACACTAGTACGCCAAGCGCCGCAACACGAGCGACCGCACCGCACCGACAAGAAGAACGCTGGCGTCGAGCCTTGGAAATGTTGTGTGTACTGTTTAAGCGAATTCGTCGTCGGGTGCCACGCGTGCAACGTGGCCAGCTGCAGAATCCGTGCATTGGTGCCACCTGTCGCGACACCGTCTGATTGGCCATGCGGAGCGTGTCCGTGGTGCAGCCACCACTTGGTCATCGCTCATTGCCCTTTCTGCGCCGAGACGACGAACAGCATTCCAGATGCAGCACGGCGGCGTGACCCTCGACGCCGAGCTCTACGGCCGCCTCAAGCAGCGCGCGCTCAGCCGCGTCCAGACCGAGCTCGAGGCACAGTACGAGCCCGACGTTGCGTACAAGGTCCTCCTCAACAAGCACAATTTCACGGTCGCAACACGAAACGTGCACGACTCGGCGTTCAAGAAGCTCCGCAGCGCAGGCACGTGCCACGACATGACGCTCGCCGACATCCAGTATGCACTCTACACGGCCGACGCGCGCGCGTACCGCGAGTATCTCGCAGTGCTCTATGGCGAACACTATCTCGAAGGCGCGGTGCTCAATACGACGCTGAGCAGAAATGCGCAGGACCCGTTCTTATGGTTTGGCGTCAAGTACATGAAGATCCACCTCCAAGGCAAGGCGGCGTTCGAGCCTCGCGACGCGACGTACGTCGAGGTAGTCCAGTCGATGTTTTTGCTGACGCTGATGATGCTACGGCTGATGAGAATAGTATACGGGCACGACACGGAATCTGCGGGGCGAGACGGTCCTCTTTGTGGTCCGAGAGACGCACGCATTTCCCGAGATCCCTCCGTTCCACGAAGTCGTGCGCTTCCAGTTTGAGCTCGTCCAGCTCTACACGCTGCACAGCGATGGCCGCGTCACCTTTACCTTTACGACGTTCTCGGATCCGAACGGGTCGGTGCCCGGCTGGCTCTACAACAAGACGGCGTTTGGCGACATGAACATGGACGAGAAATTGCCGCCGCTCATCACGATGCGCCGCCTCCTCGAAGCCAAATGCGCGTCCGCTGTCTCGTACGTTGACAACCATAGGACACTAAGGATGCTAATGTGGAGGCCACGAATAGGGTGCCGGCCAAGAACTGCAAGGCCTGCCACGCGTCGTTTTCCGTGTTTCGGTCGCGTTCGACGTGCTCGATTTGTGGCCATGTACGTGTTTTTGTACAGAATTGTCATTTTTCATGTTTTGATTTTCATTTTTTACATAGCACATGTGCAAGAAATGCCGCGTCACGGTCCTCAGCCCCATGCACACCAAGGGGCTTGTCCCGAGCGAGAAGCGCCACTTTTGCAAGGCGTGCGTCATCGACACGCGGCGTGCGTACGAAGCCGAAACGCGGCCATCGTCGCGGTCAACCTACGGTACGTCCATCGTCCGATTGTAACCCAACTGAACGACACGGCAATGTCAATAGACTCGTCCGCGAAGCGGTCGTCCAGTGCACCCAATGTCCAGATACCCGACGAGTGGGGTGTCAACCACCGGTATGGTCTCTCGACCTCCAGCGCCCCCTCGGTGCTTGAAGCCGACACGGAACACGACGTCGATATCGAAGACGTGCGCGGCGCGTCGATCCTCTCACAGACCGAGCGGCCGCATCGACGCACGTTGAGTCTCTATGACGAGCACGAGATGCGCGAGACGTTCGAGCAAATGAAGCTATCGCTGGACAACCAAAAGCAACTGCTCTCGGATATGCAGCGGCAGTTTACGGCTCAGTTTTAGTCGATCGTGTCTACGTGTGCAAAAGAATGTCAAGTGTTGTGTGTTGTGCATCGTTTTATCAAGATCGACTCCGCATGGCCTTTTGGAACGTGCATCAGCGACGTCTGGGGTCGTGCATGGCCGACGTGGGTGTATGCACGATAGCAGCAGGATGCCCGGCTCTCCGATCTCAGATTGCTCGTCGTGCCCAGATTCGTGATGGGTCTGGATGTCTTATGGCGGCGAGGACGACACGACGATTTTGGATGTTGATAATGGTGGTACAAGATAGCTCGTGGGGTTGGCATGCCCGTTGTTGGTGAAGTGGGTCGTCTATTACAATAGATAAAACTATGCTAAATAAAATTGTCGGACTTTCTTCGTTGTGTGTACTCGGTTGAGGGACTTGATTTAGGCAGGCGGAGGCAGGAGCGCGATCCGCGGGACGAGGTGACGTCGCGGCCACTCGTGTTGGGCGAGGAGCTGGAGAAGACTACGAAGAGCAGGCTGCTCGGGCTCTTGTACGAGGCTGTGGTGCACGTGCAGTTGAGCGACACGTGCCGCCTTGACGGCAATCGTCCATGGACTTGGCAGCGGTAGGTCGGCGCGGAAGACGCGGTCGTTCCGGACTCGCCAGACGTTGAACCAGACGCAGGCGCGGAGCACGGGCCAGGCCAGGTTGGCATGCCCGTGCCGCGACATTAATTTTCACCAGAAGTGAGAATCTAGCAGCGTCCACCCTTCAGACGACAACCGCGTACCCTAGCCCCACAACCTCGTGGATCGCGTCGACGAATGCGGCTCGGAGCACTGGACTGTTTTTGTCGTATCATGCAGATGCCATAAGATCGACGGGCAGGCTGAGTCCTTACCTTGTGGTCGTGGATGATGATGCTTTGCAGTCCGACGCGGGTGGCTGGTGCCACCGAGTATTGTGCACACTAGTACTACAGACAAGGGTCAATCAATACACAGTCTATCAACCTTGCTATCGACGACAGCGACGCCACAAAAGTAACTTGAATAGAGCTGAAAGGCGACGACTGTGCGTCTATTTCGCCCGTACCGTCATCAAACATACTAGTAAAGCTGACAAGACGATGAACTAGTACAGAAGAAAAATACGACGGCTGTGAGAGGCGAGACCAAAGACAACACTTTTGGCGATCCCTCGCGTTACCTGCTGCATCGTTACGCATTCATTTTGTACGTTCGACCGCGCGTGGCCAGATGTATAGGGCGAGGCTGCCAAATTCCAGAGATTTGGCAGCCTCGCCCAAATAGTACGACGCCTCTTCTTGACGTCGGTGTCTCGCATGGGATGTTGTTCTTCGCATCCCGGTATACGATGATATTGTGCCTTCACCGGGTGTCTTTTCCGGGCCTTGCGAGGCAGGGGTACATACCGTATTTTGTACCCCTGTTGCGAGGCGTGTTTGTCCTTGGAGCGCCGAACGGCCTTTGCACGCACATCAAAGCACACGATGGAAACGAGCATTTTTCTGCCCGAGCCGACCTCGCTCGTCGCTTAACGAAGTGACATACTACTATCCACGCGTCGTACGTATCCACACATCTATTCATCTTTTAACAAAGGCGAATACCCGTGGTGGGTCCGTTCCGTGCACGGTACACCATCCTTTGTGACCGACCACGTCGTCCGCGCCAAGTACTACAAGACAATCGCCATCCCCATGGTCGGCTATTGAAGGTTCTTACCCGCAGCACGCTCGCATCCCTCGGTCGCCGCCGCACATCAAGGTTGTTGTGTCTGGTTTGGGCGGGAGCCACCACAAGGTGTACTGTCGACAATTCGCACGTTGCCGCGTTCGCCAACCCTTTGTCGTAGCTCGAGTCACCTCTTGAATGGAATCCTTGCGCTTGACCTCGTCATCGCAGCCACCAAATTAAACGTGATCACGTGTGCGTGCGTTGTAGGTTGAAGGGTGTTGTAGGCGTTATGCCCCAAATAGAACATCCACCGAGATAGACACTTGACAAGTTTGACATATTACGATAAAGCGGAATGCCGAACGCGGTGGTGGGTCCAAGTGCAGAGCTAATGCAAGCAGCCAAGCCGCCGCCGCGCGTACAGCGTCACCGAGGAGCCCTCTCGATCAGCCTCATCATGCTCGTCAACCTTCTCGCCATGGTCACTCATTGACTGTCGATGATAATATGCATGCTGCTCACGCTCTCGTAGCCGTTCAAAGCATATCTCTCCGAGCCATTTCCATGGGACGTCGACACGACGATCCCATCGTCGTCCAGCAATTTTACAGCATTTAACATCTCGGCCTTGGCGCGCTACCAACGCGACTATAATCGGAGTGGACTGCCGCACGGCACGACGTTTTACCTCGACACGGCCCAGAGCTTGCAAGTGCTGCGAACCGTTCTCGAGACGAGCCACAAACCGCTTCTATCCGCCGATGACTGCCATAGACACTTTCTCGTTGGGCTGCCCGGTGCGATCTACTTTAGCAAAAACATGCGATCGCTCGTGTGTGCGTTCGCTGCTGCCGACCACGAGCAGCGTAATGCGAGCTGGAGCACCCGAGGAACCTGCGCCCACTCGCGCATGCTGACCATCAACCTCGGCGAAGCGTGCCTCTGGTTAGCGGCCGGAGATGACGTGGTCGGTCGCGACACCAACGGCACGTACACGTTGTACTACGTCCTGCGCATCTACGCGTATCCCGAGTGGCTCTGGCTCAAGCTCGTGTATCGACTATGCTTGACGTGCTATGTACTCTTGCTGCTCTGGCGCCGGTACTATGGTCCGTACGTCCAGCTCGAGCGCGTCCTTACTGTCCACGGTCACCGCACCGACTTGGAAAATCTTGGTGCGTGGCGCTATAAAATCGTGCTCGGCGACCCGACGGCGCTGGTCCTGATGAGCACCCACGTCGCGCTCGCCTTTCTGGTCGACATTTGGATCAGCTCAGACACGCTCGGCGTGGCGATTCTTCGGTCGAGCCAAAACCAGGACCTGCCGCTGCTTCTCATCTCGTTCTTGTACCTCTCCCGCGTCGTACGAACAAGGTCTTATCGTTGATTGTTGACGTGTCGTTGTGTATGTAGGTTTGGATCGCGTATGCAGCGATCTGCCTCGTTTCGCGCTGGCTCAAGCGCAGCGGCAGCAAGCGGCGATTCTCCCAAATCGACCCGACACTGTTGGCGGTCGTCGTCTCGATCTATGGCCCGCTTCTGACGTGGCTTGGCAGCAACGTGAGCTTTTTCCTATCGACCTACAGCTACCTCCTCGATTGCCTTGTCTCGGACCAAGACGAAGCAATCGAAGTGTTTCTCGTTGCCATCTTTTATATGGTTCTCATGGGTAGCATGCCGCTCCTGTACGGCTTTGGCGTTCCTTATCTGCGTACGACGACGCACATCATGCAAACTGAGCTCGCACACTTTGATGTAGGCCATCGAAAAGTTGCGCCACTCACTCGGTCTTTCTACGCAAGCTGGCGCAACAACAATGCAAAGAACCGGCTTTTGTTTACCGCCTTTTGTATCAATCGCCGGCGCAACGACGACAGCGATCTCGTCTCGCTCGGTGGGACGCTCTACTCGATCTTTGATCTCAACCCAAGGTACCAAGCGTCGCCGGCGATTTGCAGCCGCGCCGCCGATGTCTTTGTCCTCTGCTATGAACGTGACGTTCTCCGAACCAAGATCCGACTGAGTCTCTTGTCCAACTTGGATTGCACTGCCTCGCAGCACCTCGCGGCGATTCCCGACGCCGACAGTCCCTCGCACTACATTGTCAACGAGCTTATACGCCCCCTTGCCGAAACGTTTGCGTCAGAGACACTGGAAAAACCACAGCGGACGTCAGCTGCCGCGCCGCTCTGCATTGCTCGACCCAAACTACAATCTGAGTGGTGCATGTAGCGCCATCAAACTCGACATATTTTGAGTTTTTTTCAACATACTAGTCTTTCTGGTCTCGCAAGTAAAAACACATTGTGTATAGCTCTCTCCTTTCTCGTACTACCCTACGTTGGCTACCGCTGCTACGCTCGAGTTCCCAATGTGGTAACCTCAGGTATCAGAACCCTAACCCGCCCTAGCCGTCAAGACGCTTCGCGATACAATTCTGGTACCTGGAAGTGAACACCGCATAGTACTACATTCGAATGACACGGTTCGATGTAAACGACCCTATCGAACCAAATGACGAGTGTCACAGGCACCACGGCGATGGAGAACGCGCGCGCAGCAGCCGCGGGCGTGAGAGTTTCTCGTTGAATGCTTGTCGACTCGGCAGCTCGAGCTCGTTGAAGCGCAACGTCGAGACGCCAGAGTCAACGCAAAGATGAGGCTCGTCGCTTTGCAGATCGAGGTACTCGAGGAGACTGAGTCGGAGCTTGGCCTCGAGTCGGTGGTTGCAGTAGCAGAGTACAAAACAGTCCGAGCTGCCCGTGTTGATGACGGGCAGTGCCTTGTAGCGCGCGTTTGCTTCACAAAGCTCATGAATGCTGCCGCCAAGGCCCCGCTCGTCCTGCATATGCAGCGGTCGAATGTACGAGAGGAGCAGGCGGTTGGTCAGTGCGTTGTAGCCGGCGCTGCTGTAGCGCATGCTCGACGGGCGCTGCCGGCGCCAGAGCCCCACGGCGCCATAGAGCAGCGGCGCCATGGCAATGATCACAATGTAAGCAGAGCCAACGATCGCGACTTCGATCCGATATGCATAAGTGGTCGGGAAGAGACACCAAAGGAGGTACTGGTACGCCGTCAAGAAGCTCGGGACGACGGCCGTGCCATACCATAAGAAGGGACCGAGAATTTTTTTAAAGAGACTTTGGAGCGTCGGGTCGACTTGGAGGAAGAAGCGCTCGAGGTGGTACCGCTTGAGGAATGCGTTGGTCGTTGTGAGCGCAAAGCACGCAAACCACACCTACATAAATCGTCGAAAATAGAATAGACATAAATTGTCCATACCATGCGACACAGATACAGGGCCGCTTTGAACGTCGCCCAGAGATCGTCGACTTGAAGCAGACGCAACACTGCAACGGCGACCATGTGTGGGCTGAGCGAGAAATCAACGAAGAAGGCCGTAACGACGTACGCGTCAACGACCAGCGGCGCCGTCGGATCGCCGAGGACGACCACGTAGTGCCACAACGCATCTCGCGCCAAGTCGTCCCGGTGACCACGCCGCGTCAGCGCGGTGGCCATATCTTTGCACAAGCTATAGTACCGGCGCCACAGCAGCAGCAGAAGGAACGCTGTGGTGCCAAGACGCCACGTCAATTTGAACCAAACGAGCACCGGGTACGTACGTCAGCGTGTACACAATGTCGTCATGCGTCGTGTTGGCCAGGTCGTTGCCGCTCGAGAGCCAAATGCATTGGTGTGAGAGCGGTACCGCAATGAAGCTCACGACAACACACGTGCCGCGTCCATGCCAAGAAGAGGAGGCATCCGTGTCGTTTGCAAAGGCTTGCAGGAGCTCAAGCATCGCGCGGCCGTAAAAGAGAACCCCCGGGAGCTCCGAGAAGAGCAGCGGGCTGGTCGTTGAAATGACGTGGCGGCACACGTGGGCGTTGCGAGAGACGTCGAAATAGTACGGTGCGCCGAGCGGCAGCGTCGAGCGGGTGTAGAGCGCTTGGTGCATCGCGAGGGCCGTTTGGTTGAAGCGCGTGAGGTTACTGAAGTCGTGGGGCACGGGTAGTGCGGTTGCCCACGGCAGTGTCTCGGAAATGTACGCTTCAAACGGCTAGGCAACATCCCACTCAGTGCACTGCGTGGAGACACGAAGAAATTGGAGTGTTAGTTGGAGAGACTGCACACTGAGCGAAGCTCATGTGTACATTCTAGAAAGGATGTGCAATATGGGACAAGAACTATGGTACACATTGTCGGGCCATAAGGATGATGAGATGAGGACGCCACCCATGACGTCACTATGGGACAAGGACATTATGGAGCAGGACTATTGCACTTGTGCCTGCACAGCAGCCGATGGGCAGTAGCTTGCTCTGCACTGTCCCTGTTGAGAGGAGCATTCATATGGAGATGAGTATAAGGCCTTGCATGAGTGTTCTAGAATTACCACAAGAGTGTATGTCATATGCATGTTTTGGGCGGTGATAACCAGGGTAGGCTGAGGTTAAGCTGTGCGCTCTCACTTCACAATTTACCCAACTTTGAGCCCTTCACGGTAGCAATAAGTTTCTTCAATATGGAGTACCATGGCACCGATCAAGCACGAGACGAGGACGCTGAGTGCTAAAGCGCCCATGTGGTACGCCACTTCAAATCGCGGCACAGCATCCGGCGACGGCTCGACACCGACCTTGGACGACCGCATTTGAAGCAAGCGTTGAAGAGTGGTGTCTGGCAGTGGCGTTGACGAGGATCTATTTTCGTGAAGGACAATCAGACGACGCAACCCTATCTTTAGCCATTGCAAGATAAAGGCAACAACGTTGTAAGGACTAAATGTCCTCAGGGGTGTCCTGCGCAAGAGTGTCCGCATCCTACATCAAAACTAGACTTGCGCGAGTACGCGGACCTTGGTGCCAACCTGTGTTTCGAGGGACTTGTATTATGTGGTTCAAGTTGACACCAATTGTTTCATTGTGTAGGCTGTAGCAAGAGGCAAAGCGATGATGTTTGTTATATTTCCCTGTTAGTGTTAGGTCTGGGAGGGTTCACGTTTAACCCTCCCAGACTGTCGGCACCCGTCCTACGTGGTCGTGTGCATATGCTAGACATGCTTCGGCACTCGTCGTCGACTTTAAGTGCACAAAGACAGCCAGCCACTTCATCAAATTACGGTATTCTATACGCCATTTACCACATCTTCGACGTCATGCAGCCGCGCCAAATGCTGGATGTACGTACACCAACGGGTATACTTCCAAGATTGCATTTTTCAATAGCGACGGGGACAAACGCAGCAGCGGCTTTGGTAGCAGCTTGAACGGCTAGCGTGTGGCGCTGGCGGACATCCCACCATTGCGTTCTATTCGCTAATTTTGTGGGCGTGGCATCCTTCCTTCGCCATGACGTGGCGGCACCTCGCAGTTGGCAATTACATCTGTTGGCGTATCTTGCTTGGTGGTGGACCATATCGGATCCAAGGCAGCTGGAATAAAATACGGCTCGTCGTGCCATCCATCGTCCTGTCCCTTTGACGGGTCATGTCCTGTCAAACATAAATTCGTTTTGTTGCGCCATGTCCCATACTACTAGTATATCTATCCTGCAGTGCAAGCGCATTTTGGTATTCTTGAAAGAGTCGAAGGACATGGCCGCCTCGATCCCGTTTGTTCCCATGCGCAGCCGTGTCACGGAGGCTGGCCTCATGGCTGCGATCCACGAGTTCAAGCGGCGCGAGGCCAACGGCGACGACGACGACCTGCTCATTGCCCAAAACGTGCTTCTCCGCCGCTGGCTGGACGGTCCTTATTCCAGTGGCGCGGTCTTCCGAGCGACGTACGATGGCGACGTCATTACCAAGACGACCCGCGGCGACATTTACATGACCGAGGTGCCTGGCGAAGTGCACCAGATGGCGATTCAGCGTCTGGACCGCGTTCTGGACGACGCCTTGACGGATACGCCGTTAGAGTGCGTCATGGGCGTAGGTGTCCTCCATGCTGGCACCGTCCGCACACCCGACCTCGCGATTAGACCAACGCACGCGGTCCTCGGCGACGCCATCAGCACTCTGCCCCGCTGCATGATCGAGGTCACCGTCACGCACCGCACGTCGTTCAATCGGCACGACCGAGATACGCGCGCGCTCTTCCGCGAGTTTCCCCCGCTCCAGACAGTCCTTGTCCTCGTCCTCTACCCGTTGCGGGACG
>NW_012156569.1:53477-54120 GCF_000151545.1 Saprolegnia parasitica CBS 223.65
TTTGAATTTTAATCGTTTTTCCTATTCTACTTATACAAATAGTCCACTTTCCACTCCATAGTAATATCCCTGAACCAACGCCGTAGACCACAAATCCAACTTCTTTCTCGTTCATTAAGGACCAAAAGTTATTCCCTTTAATTAACAAATCAACTCCCCATATCTCCAGTCTCTCGCCGTTTGCGCCCAAAGCAAATTATGCAACCGGGGCACCTTCGACAGGCACACGTCAGTCGAGGTATGCCTTAGTACCCTCGCCCGAGCAACAAGGGGTGGATAAATTTGGCGCAGCAGCTCGCGCACTCGGAACGGCCGCGTCGGTCCAACGCGCATGCGCTGACGGGCGAAAACACTCTGGTCGCCTCGGGACTCCACCATACGTCGCCGGGGTTGGGTCGACGGGAGGTGCCAAAGACTACCAACGAGCCGACGGCGGTTGTCACGGCCACCAAGACGCTCGACGACCCGTTTTTTGAGCGCATGCAGTCGTCGATCGAGACGCAAAAGCAAATCGTCCTCGACATGCGCGAGCGGCTCGCGCGGCAACAGCAATCACAACCCTAATCTCGGCCAACTCTTTTCTATAACTTAAAAAAATCGCAGCTTCGGTTTGTATACCTCGTTTGTTCAACCATCGCCTTCT
>NW_012156570.1:0-21865 GCF_000151545.1 Saprolegnia parasitica CBS 223.65
ATGGCCCTGCGCGTCCTCCGCTTGCCCGAGCTCGTGCGCGCGATTGCAGACTTCCAGCAAGGCGTCCCGCTCGACGTCAAGCTTCTGCGCGCGCTCGTCAAGGGCGACGGCGACACCCGCAACGTCAAGACCGCGCTAGCGCCCTTCCACGCGTTCTTTGAGCCGTGGCTCGCCCAGCACACGCGCGCGACGGACCTGACGCCGCTCCTGCAGAGCGATCCGAGCACGCGCTTCCGGCTCACGCAGTATGCGATCGCGTACTCGAACGTGCGGCTTCTGGATAACCTTTGCGACCTCGACATTAACGGCGACGACTGGATCCTCGCCGCGCGCCTCGGCAACGTCGGCGTCTTGGCCTACTTTATCGAGCGCAAGCAGCCAACGTACGTGCCGTTGGCCATGGCGCACGCCCTGCGCACGGGCCAGGCGCCGGTGGTCGAGTATTTGCACGGCCAAGGCGGCACGATCCCGCCGTTCGCGTCCAGTGTCGCGTGCAACGGAGGCCACCTTGCGCTGGTCAAGCTCCTTCGCCACCTCGACGCCTGGCGCCCCGTGAACCCGAGCCTCGTGGCCAAGCAAGGGCATCTCGATGTCCTGAAGTACCTCCACGAGCAAGGCTGCGGTGGCTTTACCGCCGAGACGATGGACGAGGCAGCAGCTGCGGGGCGCCTTGAGATCGTCCGGTTCCTGCACACGCATCGAAGGGAGGGATGCACGCCCAATGCCCTCGCCGGTGCCACGAAAAACAGCACTGGGACGTCGTTCGCTACCGTCAACCGTCACCGGCCCGAGCGTCGTGCGGCTGGTGGCCGACTTTGCCAAGCCCAAGAGCTCTGCGCACCAACGATCGGTGCACAGCCCGCCGACGCGGTATGGTTCGCCGCGGGTGGAGGCGGCGACCGACGCCGAGGCCGTGGACTTTCGACGGAATAACGGGTTTCCGCTCTGGACAGCGCACGTGCTCTTGACCGCGATTCGCCAAGACCGACTCGACATCGTCGCGTACGCCAACGAGCACAAGCTGGGCGTCTTCTCGACGGCGGCCATGGACAACGCCGGTCGGTTCGGCTGCCTCGAGATCTTCCGGTACCTGCACACGCACCGGCGCGAGGGCTGCACCAAGGCGGCGTGGACTGGCGCCGTCGCCAACGGCCATCTCGGCGTTGTGCGGTACATGGTCGAGAACGACTTTGCCGTTGTCGACTTGAAGGTCGGGCGGCAGCTTGCGATATCCAGCGGTCGCACGAGCCTCACGTCGTACATCAAGTCGGTGGGGCCTGCACGGTCCTCATGCGCTGTGCAGTAGCTTGCGGTGGTGTATTTAATTACTTGTTTACGTTTTGGGTCCGATGGATATATTGTCAGAGCATAATTATGTAGCTTATATATAGACGGGGTAGGAAGTGCTAGCCGTAGCAGCGGATGCGGTCCGTGGAGCCGACGCGGGCGCACTGCCCGCCTTTCTCGAGGTAGCGCTGGTGGTACTCTTCCGCGTGGTAGAACGGACCTGCGGGCTCGATCTCGGTCACAATCTCGGATGGAAAGTTGTCAGCTTCATCGCGTTTGATGGCCTCGGCGATCTCGCGCTGCTCGTCACTGTGGTAGTAGATCCCGGAGCGGTATTGCGTGCCAACGTCGTTCTTCTGGCGGTTGAGCGTGGTCGGGTTGTGGATCGCGAAGAACTTCTCGACGAGTTCCTTGTACGAGATCTTGTTTTCGTCAAACTTGAGCTGGACGGCCTCGGCGTGGCCCGACTCGCCCGAGCACACCTCGCGGTACGTCGGGTTGACGGTCTTGCCGTTGATGTAGCCGACGTGCGAGTCGATGACGCCGTCGAGGCGCTGGAAGTGGAGCTGGACGCTCCAGAAGCAGCCGGCCGCGAACGTCGCGAGCTGCTCGTGGGGCTCGAGCGCAACTTCAATGGTCTTGGTCATGGTCGTGAGAGGTTTTGGGGAAATTGAAAACTGAGAGTTGGAGAGACGCACGCCCTGTGATTGGTTGGATCGCCACACTTGTTGTTTGTATGTCCATACTTCGCCATTTTTGTTCCATGGGAGAGGACGACTTCCGAGGACGTCCTCGGTGCGTATTTGTCGACCTTTCTGGAAAGAAAATATTCAAGTCTGTAAGCGCCAAGAACGACGTAGAAGGGCTTCTGCTAGGCCTCATCTGCACCGAGATATGGATATTATAGGAGGGACTGGGGCGTTCCCGAGATGCCAGCAGTCATCGGCTGAGATCAAAGTGCTTCGCCAACTGAAACACTGGGGTACCAGGAGCGTGCACGAACGATGAAGTATGGCGCGGCTACAGGTGCTACAATTGTAGACGCGTTAATCATCGCACCGCGCCGCGGCAAGTCGTCGACTTTAATACATACTACTAGCACAGTCCGCGATGAATGATTCCGCCGGCGTTATCCGGATAATGCTCCCGCGGTACCGGTACCGCATGAATGAAACGCTCGGAGGCACATGAGGCGGTCTCGGATCCTGACACGCCCACGGTTCCAGCTCGTTGATGTTTGTCGGGTGGAAAGGCGCCGAGTTGTACAGTTATTGAACTACGAAACACTATATTTACACACTACTGAATGACACAGAGACCCGGCGTCGCCGTCTTGAGCACGCTCAGGACGGCCGTTTGGTTGTAGCGCAACGCCGCCGCCTTGGCCGCCTTGACGTCGATTTCGCGCAGATGCCGCCGGACGAGGTAGCGCACAACATTGACGTGGCCGTGCTTGATGGCTGCCCGGAGCGCCCGGGGCAAGTCGCGCTCGGCGCGCATTTCGTCGAGAAACGTGACGAGCGGGAGGCGGCCGTACTTGGCGGCCCACACAAGGGCTTCCGGCGAGCACCCTTCGCTGCGGTGTTCGTGCAAGAAGCGCACGACGTGCAGGTGGCCGTAGAGCGCGGCTGCGTTCATCGTGTCGGGGCCAAACCCCTCGTAGTTGTGCTCGTGTAGAAACTCGAGAACGTCGAGATCGCCACCCCGCGCCGCAGCGTTGACGCCGCCGGGATGCCACTCGCCAAGCCGCTGGCTATGCGCGTACTGCAGCACACCAAGACGTCCGCGGGCGCACGCCGTCAAGCGGATCGACGCGGGCATCGGCGCGCCGGCCTTGTGTAGGAGCTCAATCATGTCGGCGTGGCCGTGCAGCGCCGCCGTGTCCGAGACGCTCTCGTCGTAGAAGGCCGCGTAGTGCGCCCAGAGGTACGCAGCAATGTTTTGGTGGCCGTAGATGGAGGCGAGGGCCCACGCCTTGGCCGAGATGCGCGTGCGAGTCGAGAGGAAATGCAGCAGCGCGACGTGCCCATGGATAAGGGCGTAGTAGAGGAGGTGGGCGCGGTACGCTTGCTTGCGCTCGAGGAGCACCTCGACGCCGCGGAAGCCATGGACGACCAGCCACGGCGGAAAGGCGTCGTGGAAGGGCGCCATGTCGTCGCGCAGGAAGGTCGTGAGCTGGTAGTTGGAGAGGTGGATGCGCCGGAGGTGGCGGACCAGCGACAGCGTCTCCGGCGGGAGACCTGGCTGGAACTGCACGATGCATCGCAGCAAGTCGGGCACGAGCAGCACGTCGGCCATGACCAAATGACGTGCAGGATCAGATCGCGACTTGTTGAAGGGCAATGTCGAATTTTGAAAATGGCAAGATACGCGGGCGCAGTAACGGCGCGGACGCTGCGAGCGCCTGCGTGGATCCCATCAACATGGCGCCGTGCGGACCACACACTCTGCGCCGCCCGCACCACCGATCACGAATGCACTGCGTGGACACTCGCCCAGCTGGCCGAAATTTTCACCAAATTTCCACCAAGCGCATGAAGTCACGGCGCAAAATGTAGAGCACAGAGGTGCCCAGCTCTACGGTGCCGCCGCTACATTGCGCGTCGCATATGGTGCACAAGAGCACTGTCGTCTGCTTGATCGCTCGTCGCTGTCGGCTCGGACGGACAGACGCTCCATGCGAGCGAGAAACGTGGGTTGATGGATCCCTCGACTGTGACAGGATTGGCCAACGAATAGCCAATCAGCGCCAAGTGCACTTTCCCGCATATGAGTCGACTGCGGCGCGTCGGCGCGGGCGTCGTGGCCCTCGCGCTGCTCGGTCTCGTCGCCAACTACTGGCTCGTCTCGCAGCGCTTGGCCTTGCCAGACGCGCGCCATGTGGCTGCGCACTCGGTTGCCTTTAACGCGCTCTTCAACCTCTCGACGTCGTACGCGCCCGCGTTCCCCGCCGCCCGCCGAGGCATTGCGCTCTGCTTGCACACGGAGATCGCCGCCATGGGCGTGTCACTGATCCGGGAGCTGCGGTCGCTCGGCAACACGGACCCGATTCAAGTGTACTTTTGCCTCCCGGCTGAGCTGGCGCCGCCCGTATGGACGCTCTTGGCCGAGGACCCGCTCGTGGAGATCATTGACCTGTGCTCCCTCTTGGTCGAAGCGGGGCACTTCCAGGACGTTGAGGCGGCACGGGCGTTCCAGAGCTTCTGGCTCAAGCCGCTTGCGCTGCTCTTCTCGTCGTTCGACCAGGTGATGTTGCTCGACGCCGACGACATTTTTTTTGAGAATCCATCGACGCTGTGGGCGTCACCGAGCTACACCGAGACGGGCACGCTCTTCTTCTACGACCGCGTCATCAACACGACGGCGTTCTCCAACAGCGTTGTCAACGTGACGCTCGAAAATGGAGCTGTCGTCCCCGGCCGCTACATCACGGAGTTCATCAAGACGTTTCCGCTAGCGCGCTTTGGCCGCCCGCCCGTGCACACGCCGTCGGCGCACCTTCGCGCATCGATGCTGTGGCGTGGCCACACGGCGCACGAGCAAGACTCCTCTGTCGTGCTCATCAACAAGGTCCGCGCGGGGCCTACCGTGCTCAAGATCTTGCATCACCTCATTCGGGACTCTCGCTTTCTCGACCCTCCGTTTTCGTGGTATGTTTACACCAGGTTATGGACTCGATTGACATCAATTGTAGGGGAGACAAAGAGTCGTTCTGGCTTGCGTTTGAGCTGGGTGGGAAGGACTATCGGTTCTCGCCGTGGGCGTGCAGCGTCGTGAGCCGGCCCTTTGATCGGCTCGTGGACCCCAACTCGCTCTGTGGCAGCCTCGCCCAGTACGCGCCCCTCGAGACATCGAACGCGACGCTGCTCTATATCAACGGCCAAGACATCATCCAGCCCTTCGACTCGAGGGGGTATGGCCGCCCGTCCTGGCCGGACCGCTTGACGACGCTCTTGACGGCGATGCCCCGCCACGTTGCACCTCGGCACCGACGAGGCCCGGTCGCCGCCGCCCGCGGGTCCTTGGACGAGTCGTGCCTCGTCGCGATGGGTGCCGAGCCGCTGCATCACGCCGCGCAGCTCCGTCAGCGAATTGTGTGGACGATCGAGGCCGCCCAAGCCTTGGACGTGGCCTTTCGTAGCGGCCCCACGCTGCAAAAAAGCGTCAAGTTCCAGAGTAGTGTTGTCGTCGGCGTCTTTTTTGGCGTGCTGCTCGTGTTGCTGTGTGTGTTTTACGTCACGTCTTCCGATCGATGACACTATTCTCCATCTCTTACGACAATATCGACACAATCATGGATCTAGAATGTGGCTCGTATACCTCAGGCGTCGTGCATAGAAAGCACAACGCAGGCAATCGGGGACCCGATCACAAAGCCGGCGGCAAGAAGAAAGATTCCAAAGGGGAAATCTTCGTCCGCAAACGCTGATTGGATCGTGCGCGCCACCTCGATCGACCATTGGACGCGCTGGGCGAGGCGGTGCTGCGTCGCGTTGGTAGCAAACATTACGGCGCCGTCACCGATGAGGCAGGTTTGGTCCAAGTCGCCGCGCTCCCCCTGCGCGGGGTGGCGGCGAGAGCGCGGGGCCACGTGCGTCGGCAGAGCTTCGATTAGTCGGTGGTAGCAGTCGCCCCACAGCACGCGGTGGTCGAGGCGGCTCTCGTACGGATCGATGATTTCCCGGCCGTTGATGTAGAGCAGCGACGCGTTCGAGGCATTAGGGGCGTAGTGCGCGAGGCTGCCGCACAGAGTTTTATTGTGCAGCATCAAGTCGTCGGCGCGGTTGACGACGCTGCACGCCCACGGCGAGAAGGCATACGGCTGTCCCACCAGCTCGTAGGCGAGCCAGAACGCCTCCTTGTCGCCCCTAGACGCAGAGGTAGTGGAGGTTAAAGCAACCTCTCGGACTCCACGCACCAGGAAAAGACAGGGTTCATGAAGCGGGTGGTTGCAATAAGAACAAAGAGCGCGCGGAGAACGTTGGGGCCAGCGCGAACCTTGTCGATGAGCACAACGGACGAGTCTTGCTCGTGCGCCGTGTGGCCGCGCCACACCATCGACGCTTGTAGCTGCGGGGACGGCACGTGCGGGGACGGAAAGCCGAGCACTTTGAGCGGAAACACCTGCGCCAAGAGCTGCTTGATGTACGTCACGTTGGTCTCGGTGCCGTCTGCTGCGTACATGGTCACGGCGGTGTTGAGAAACATGCTCGCGTTGACGACGCGGTCGTAGAAGAAGAGCGTGCCCGTCTCGGTGTAGCTCGGTGATGCCCACAGCGTCGATGGATTTTCAAGAAAAATGTCGTCGGCGTCCAGTAGCATCACTTGGTCGAACGACGAGAAGAGCAGCGCGAGTGGCTTGAGCCAAAAGCCCTGGAACTCGCGGATGGACGCCGAGGACGGGAAGAGCGGCGTTGTCAGAAGCAGCGAGCACACGTCGATGATCTCGACGAGCGGGTCGGAGGCCAAGAGGTCGCGCGAGACGGTCGCGAGCTCGTTGGGAAGGCAATGGTAGACCTGCACCGGGTCATAGTTGCCGAGCGCGCGGAGCTCCTGGAGCAGCGACGCGCCCATGGGCACGACGTGGTCGTGGAGGCAGAGCACGATGCCGCGGTCGGCCCACGGGAACTTGGGCGTATACGCTGTCGCGACGTTGAAGACCGTGTCAAAGGCGATGCTCGCGTTGCGGACGCGGGGCGGGCGAGGCGCCGCCGCCGCCGCCGGCACTGTGTAGCGTGGCGGTAGCGTACTTGGCGGCGCGCTGGGCTCGAGGCTCTGGGAGACGGCCAAGTAGTTGCACACGAGGCCGACGAGGCCGACGGCGACGACAACGACGAAGACCTGCCACGTCGCGCAGCTGGGACACACCATCGACACTGGCAAAAGCCAGGCTTGCGCTGATTGGCTTGCGTGTGTGATTTTCATTCCATTTTAACCAATCCAACAACAAATGGTGCAACGATGACGCTGGCGGCGCCAACCTTCCAACCGAGCCTTCCAACCGAGGAGGAAGCTTGAATGCAGACGTAGATCGACAGACAGTATGTCAAATATCCAAACGACAACACTGTTATTACAAAGATATTCGCGGCGCCAACCTTCCAACCGAGCCTTCCAACCGAGGAGACGACAGACAGTATGTCAAATATCCAAACGACACCACTGTTATTACAAAGATATTGCAGTCGGCGACTCTACTTTTGGAGGTAGCTGGCGACAGCGGCCTCGACTTGCTGGTGGGCCCAGACCATGTGGCCCGAGTCCGTCGCGCGCGGCGAGCTCATGTCGGCGCAGTGCGACGTGCCCTCGATATAGACGACCTTGGACTTGGGGTTCTTGAGCTGCGTCGAGTTGGTGGGCGCGAGGGCCGACCACGGGTCGATGGTGCCGCTGGGGAAGATGACGTTTTCGACGTCAATGTCGAGGCCGTGGAAGGTCGCCTTCTTGGCCGCGATGCGCGCGTCCGGGTCGGTGATGCCATACACTTCCTTGCACATGTGGTAGTAGACGCGGTCAACGTCGACATACTCGAGCGCCGAGAAGGGCCCCTTGGACTTCTTGGCCGTCTGGCCAAAGCCAAACTCGTTGCACGTCTGGAAGATCCACTGGCGGTAAATGTTGACCGTATCCATGGCCGGGTCGGAGAGGAAGTCGATCCAGTCGGCCTGGTACGACGAGCTCGTGCAGTTGTTCGTGGGCGTGAAGTTGCGCGCGTTGATCTTGGCGACCTTCTCGAGCGGGCTCAAGCCGTCCTTGGCCGTCAAGTCGGCGCACGCGTGCTTGAGGCCGTACGCCGCGTAGTCGTTGGACTGGGCAAAGTTCTGGTACGCGCCCATGACGTTGGACTCGATGTCCATGCGGTCGAAGTCCGATGTGAACGGCGTGCACGGGTTGAAGAGCTTCTTGAGCGTCGCAACGTCGTCCGGCTTGTCGCTGGCCACAATCTTGTGGAACTGCTTGAGGCCTTCCGCGAGCGTGTTGACGCACTCGTCGCCACCGTAGTACTTGAGGCCCGTGCCGACGACCTCCATGTACTCGTGGTAGTCGGCGTGGATCTCGATCGGGCCCGAGCTCGCGACGGCGCCGACGAAGCGCTTGGGGAACCAAAACTTGGTCCAGGCCGCGAGCATACCGGGGTAGCTGCCGCCAAAAGCGACCCATGGCGTCGACGCCGAGAGGTTGCGGCTGGCGGTAAAGTGGTCCTGGAAGGTCGCAATGTCGTTGAGCGCGTTGTCGGCCGTGAGGTACTGGAGGTTCTTGGTGCTGAGGTCGGCGGTCGGCTGCGACTTGCCGTAGTAGCGGTGCTCGAGCGACACGATGAGCGCCTTGTGCTTCTTGGCGAGGACGTTCATGAAGAGGCCCTTGCTCGTCACCGTCGTGTTGCGCGCGACGTTCTCACCGTTGATGTAGAGAAAGACAGGCGAACCGGGGCCGCCGTAGAACTCGTCGTTGGCAAAGAAACGCTGCTTCCAGTGCGTCGCATCGCCGCCGCAGTTACCGTGGCCGTGGTCGAGGAGCTGCTGCTCGAACCACTCTTCCTTGATGAGCTGCGCGGCCTCGAGCGACGACCCGCCCTGCGCTTCGAACTGCTCAATCACGTCCGTGTGGTGGAACAAGAAGGGCTTGGCATCGGCCGAGAAGAACGACGCGGCGACGACCGCCAACGAGGCAAGAGCGATGCGAACCATGGCGAGCAAATTCAAAAGTGAGGTTTGCGAGCCGCCACCTCGTGTAATCAGATCGGTCTTGGGCACATGTTGGAGGGGGTGGGTGCGGCACGAACGAGAGCCATCAGCGGAGCAATCGGCGCGAGCCTCATCATGGCCGGATCAGATGCAGTGACCCGACGAACAACCATTACGGCCTGGAAGGGACCACAGCGCCTCGTCTGAGAAAGGGTAAACTCAGATTGGGCTGCCACGAGTTGGGTCAAAATGGGTCTGCGTACAAACTGGATACGCCGGACTGACAGCGTTGCCGCAGTCGAAAGCAGAGATCGTGAGCCCACTAGTTCTCTACGTACTACATCTTGTAGGTACTAGGAGTTCATTTTTAACTTCGACACAACGCGTCAACCGCACGCTCGGAAACATGATTTTTTCGAAATTCGTCGAAATAAAAATTGGGTCAGGTGTGTGGACCATGTGGGCGCAAAGTTTTGCAACCCGGCGCCAAATTCACCCTCTGCACCCGGACTTAGCTCCCGGACTCTGTCAAGCATCAAGCCTCTCGTGGCGCGTTCTGCGTCGAGTCCAATGTTGCGGGCTTCTTTCATAGTTCAAGCCAAGAACCATCCAGGAAGCCCGTACGAAATGCTATTTCACGTGCCAATGCGACCCCAATGGGTGTGAGTGCAGTGGTACGGCTACGCGCCAGAAGGACGACGTCGAACAGAGGTGGCAGCATCGGCGACCGGCGGAATCGACTTTACGCGTCATCTTGCTACTACAATTGAACGCCGTTCTGATATCGATGGACCCAGAAGTGCAGTGCCCCAAGCACGCTCTCGTTGAAGCGCTACTCTTGAGATTGGCGTCACAGAAAACGGGCGCTGAAAACCTGCATTCGAGGATCGTATTGGAGCCCACCATCCACATCTCGACCCGAGATCTCCTCTCGGTGGTCATCCATCCCGCGCTTGCGACCGCCACGGCTCTGCCCATCGACGAGCAAGGCAAAACACCTCATTAACATATTAACCACTACACTGCGACTACGATTCGGTCTTCTCGGCCGCTGGGAGAGGCGTCTCGTCCGTGACTTTTTTGCTCGTGACGTTGATGAGGATGAAACCAGCAACGACGAAGGCGGACGCAATGCACGTGACGGCAGTCGGCGAGATCGAGTGACGGACGTAGTCCGAGACGATCGCGAGCGGCACTGTGAGCGAGAGACCGATCGTGGCCACCGTCGGCGTCGTGAAGAGCATCGAGAGCGCCCAGAGGTAGTCGGCAAGAACGTTGTTGAAGAGACTGTTGACCGTGATGAGGCCGATGATCTTGCCCGTGAGGTCGCTCAAGCTCTCGACGTCCGTGTAGTGGAACGCAAGGACAAACGGGAGGAGACCGACCGCGTTGACGACACCAAGGAGCCCGAAGAAGAGGCAGATGCTCACCTTCGTCTCGTCCGGGATCTTGAAGCGGATCGCCGTCGTGTAGACGCCGTACATGATGGCGCCCACAAGCGCGAGGATGTCGCCCCAGACGCCTTCGCTGCCGCTGCCGGTCGAGTCGTTGAAGACCGTGCACGAGTTGCCGATCATACAGAGCGCGACACCGGCGAGCTTGGGCCAGGTAAACTTTTCGCCAAGGAAATAGATGCTGAGGGCGAACGTGAACATGGCCGAGGTCGAGCTAATGATGGTGCTGCTCGTGACACTACTCGCCAATGGTAAAGGTCAGGCGTATAGGAAGAGTGTGGAGCAGGTACCTCGTCATGCTGAGACTGATGGTGTACGTGTAGTTGGCGATGAACCAAAGCGGCGCGATGATGGCGCTGATGACGAGCGTCTCGCGAAAGTTAGCTTGGTGCGCGCTGGGCTTGACGTAGCCGAGCGCCTTGCCAATGTAGTAGAGCGGGAGGTTGACTGCGAAGAGCGAGTTGGCGTAGTACGTCAAGAAGAAGGGCCGGCTGAAGTCGAGGTCCTTAAAGACGTACTGGATGAGCACGCTCGAGAAGGTCCAGATGATGGCCACGATCACGACGCAGATGACGCCGATGATCCACCGGGCGCGCGACGGTGTCGGCGCCGGCGGCGGCAGCAGCGCTTCGGCTTGGCTTTCGAGCGAGGCGGGTGCGTCGACCATGGTCGATTTTGATAAGTGGCTCGGAGGCGCCAACGTCACAGCCGTGCCCATTTGAAGCGAGTCGTCCAGCGATGGGCGGGGCGACATTTAATAAGCACTTGTTGTGCCTATTGCGTGATCCGAGAACGCGTCGCTTCTCCGGCTGCGTATCCGCCGCACCCAGCGTAAGTAGTACCTTGGCCAACGGGGACGTAGAGCCGCTCCCCAGACGCGTGACAAGCAACGCAGCAGCCTACCACAGCGCGTCGTCGCCCACTTGTAACTCGCAGCGGGCCAAATGTCCCGTCAAGAGCTCACTGATGTGAACGCAGCGGTTTGATTGGTCGTTTCAAATCGTCGCGACGTTTTACGCGCCTTTGATTGGTGCATTTGTGCCTCCTTTGGGATGGACTGCGACGCTTCCTTGTATGCGGCCCACTCTCGACGCTGCGTGGTGCTTGACGTGGCAGCCCGAGAGCACTGCATATGACTGCATATCATGGTTTGAGCTTGAAGCAATGGGCTGGTTAGTAGTCGGACCCGATGTGAAGGTTCAACGGTTCAAGAAACTCCTTGCCGCAATGTTCGCGGCCTTGCGATCAGTCCAGCACCATGCACCGCGATGAAGTCAATCCGCCGCGTACTAATCGCTCGTGAGGGCAAAGAGGATGCACAATGTATTTCGCTTTGCCAGCTTCCGGTCACTTCGTCCGCGCCAAGATATGACGTATTGTATAAAAAATGATTTTACTAAGAACATATTCTTATACTAGTACAGTATTCAACTACAGCACACCAAGAACGACTTCGTGTGTAGTGGTTGACTACTAGTACCTGCAACAACAACGCCCTATGACGCACTTCTCGTATGTGATAATGTAAACGTTTGCATTTACTTGCTAATAAAACCTGCGATTGCCGCATCGATTTGCTGGTGGGCCCAGACGAGCGACGGCAAGTCGTCCTTGGACGGCGCGTTCATGTCACCGCAGTGCGACGTGTCTTCAATAAAGACGACCTTGGACGTCGGGTTCTTGGGCTGCGTCTGGTTGTGGTAGTCGAGTGCCGACCACGGGTCGATGGTACCGCCGGACCAGATGACGTTGCCGACGTCGATGTCGAGACCGTGAAAGTCAGCGCGCTTGGCGGCGATGCGGGCGTCCGCGTCCGTGATGCCAAAGACGTCCTTGCGCATTTGGTAGTAGACACGGTCGGCGGTCACATATTTGAGCTCGGAAAACGGTCCCGTACTCTTGGCAGCGGTCTGGCCAAAGCCAAACTCGTTGCAGGTCTGCCACGTCCACTGGCGGTAGATGCCCACCGTGTCGGTCGTCGTGCCCGAGATCACGTCGACCCAGTCGGCCTGGTAGTTAGAGCCGGTGCAGTTGTTGGTCGCCGAGAAGCTGCGCGCGTTGATCTTGGCGACCTTCTCGAGCGCCGAGAGACCGTTGGCTGCCGTGAGGTCGGCGCACGCCGCCTTGAGGCCGTACGGCAGATGATCGTTGGACTGCGCGAGGTTCTGGTACGCGCCCATGATGTTGGCCTCGATGTCCATCTTATCAAGGTCCGTCTTCATCGGCGAGCACGGGTTAAACAGCTTTTGCAGCGTCGCGACGTCGTCCGGCTGGTCGCTGGCGACAAGCGCGTGGAACTGTTTGAGGCCTTCCGCGAGCGTGTTCGTGCAGGCGTCGCCGCCGAGCGTGTTGAGGCCGCGCGCGACAACGCTCATGTACTCGTGAAAGTCGGCCTTGATGTCGATGGGCGCCGAGCTCGCAATCGAGCCGGCAAAGCGCGTCGGGAACTTGAACTTGGCCCAAGCTGCGAGCATACCGGGGTAGCTGCCTCCAAAGGCGACCCACGGCGACGACGCCGGGATGCTGCGGTTCGCTGCAAAGTAGTCCTGGAAGGTCGCGAGATCCGCGAGCGCTTGGTCGGACGTGTGGAAGGCGAGGTTGGCCGTCGACATGCCCGATGTCGGCTGCGATTTGCCGTAAAAGCGGTGTTCGAGCGCGACAAGGAGCGCGCCGTACTTCTTGGCGGCCGCGACGATGTACATGCCAGTGCTGGTGATGTAGCCGGGCGTCGCGACGTTCTCACCATGAATGTACAAAAAGACTGGCGAGCCGGCGCCCTTGTAGTAAGCGTCGTTGACGTGGTAGCGCTGCTTCCAGTACGTGGGCGCGCCGCACTTGTCGTGGGTGTGGTCAAGGACCTGTTTCTCAAACCACTGGTCCGGAAGCGGCGCGGCCGTGTCCTCGAGGTGGTTATTGCGCTCAAACTTCTGGAGGTTCTTGAGGATCGTGTTCTCCTTGACAAAGAGCGGGCACAAGTACCCGACGCGATTTGCCGGCTCGATTGCGAGCTCGGCGCCGATCGACATCAAGGCCGACTACTTTGAGTACATGAACGTTGTCGCGAGTGGCCTCGAGACGGTCGGCGGCGACGCCTGCACGAGCACGCTCCAGGAAGGCCTAAAGCAGCTGCACACGCTTGTCGCCAGCGACAAGCCGGACGACGTCGCGACGCTCAAGAAGCTCTTCAACCCGTGCACGCCGTTTACGTCGGACCACGACCGCATGGACATTGAGGCCAACATTATGGGCGCGTACCAGGGCTTCTCCCGGGACAACGACTGGGACTCGTACGTCCTCAAGAACGCGTGCGCCGACTTGACGGCCAAGGACGGCTTGAGCCCGCTCGAGAAGGTCGCCAAGATTAACGCGCGCGGCTTCTCGGCGACCAACAATTACACCGGATCCAGCTACGAGGCCGACTGGGTCACTGGTGTCTCGGGCACTGCGATCGATACCGAAAACATCAACCGCCAGTGGACGTGGCAGACCTGCAACGAGTTTGGCTTTGGCCAGACCGCTGCCAAGAGTACGGGACCGTTTTCCGAGCTCAAATATGTGACCGCCGACCATGTCTACTACCAAATGCGCAAGGACGTCTTTGGCATCACGGACGCGGACGCCCGCATCGCCGCCAAGCGCGCTGACTTTCACGGTCTCGCCATCGACGTCGGCAACGTCATTTTTCCTGGTGGCACCATCGACCCGTGGTCGGCGCTCTCGGTCGCCAACTCGACGCACCTTGCCAACCCGACGTCCAAGGCCGTCGTCATCGAGGGGGTCTCGCACTGCGGTGATATGTACACGCCCCGCGCCACGGACTCGCCAGCGCTCGTCGCTGGCCACGCGCAGATCGACACCGCCATCGCGAGCTTTGTGAGCAAGTAAAACGTGTTGCGAGCACGGAGAGTCTTGTTGCTGCCCATTGTTTCAGTATAATCATTTCGTTTGTTGGTGTATACCACTCTATCCTTGTGATGTGCATGATCCGATCGAGCATGACGGTGTGAACTAAACGCTTTCCATTTACGAGATCCCGTCGTCGTGTAGAGTGTCACGCCGTCGACCTGCTTTCAGAACGTCTTCAACGCTATGGCGCCGCACAATTGTTGGAAAATAGAAAAGAAATACTCTAACCTCAGCACAGCGAAACGCACTCTGCGTGCAGCCAATTGGTGTTGAAAACTTTATCCATAAATTGGGTGCATCACCCGTGATGCGTCGTGCTCCTCGGCGCTTCCATGTCTCGTGCGTTGCTCGTGGCTTCGTGGTGTCAAGCAATCAATGTGAGCCGTCGTTGTCTATCAGACTCGGAGACGTGCGAGGCTACTATAACAGTACCTATGGGCTGCAACGAAAACGGCAAGCCCTGTCCAGGTGCTCAGAGCCCTGTCCTGCTCAGCACCGGGACCGAGATCACATTTCGTACCCAAGTGCGTTTTCCAAGACTAATTGGCCGCAGCACCCAAACATGGGCAGCATTTACCTACTGACAGCGATCACAAAGGATTCGATGCGGCAATTGACGTTGTGATTGCAGTTGCTGATTCGGTTGCTGTGGACTAGGAATTGTCAATGTGATTCCCTTGCTGTGGAGTAGGGTCGATCTGATTTCGCCTGCGTTACCATGCAGCGACATGGTCCTGTCCAGAGCATTCAACTTTTGGGACGCGTCGACGTCGCGGCCCTCACCTCCTACGCTGAGTCAGGGGTCGAATTTCCAGGTGCATTCCACTCATTGTACGGTATTTTGAGGCTACTTTCCCGACTTTCAATCCTAGGACCGTGCAAATCAGATTGCGACGACAACATGTGTTCTAGGAAGCACGTTACGGCGATTTGGAACACGGTCTGATTGGTGCAAACTCAGATTGGACGGAGCCCGTCTTTCCTGCGGCAGATTCTGAGTACACTTGCTGCGATGGCCGTCGATAGCTCATTTTCCAATTTCCATCGCCATGGTCCGCTCGTTCGCTGCTGTTGCGGCCTTTGCCGCCTACCTCGTGGCTGCCGACGCCGCCAACGCCGCGTCGACCCTCCAGCACAAGAACACGATCTTGGAGCGCCTCCAGCTCGACGGCCAGCTCGAGGCTGGCCTCCCGGACCTCTATTTTGACAAGCAGATCCTTGACCACGGCCATGACAACTGCGGCGGCAACACGACGGCGTACTGGAAGCAGCGGTACCACGTCAACGACGAGTTCTATGGCGGCGCCGGGTCGCCCGTGTTCCTCTACATCCACGGTGAGAACGTCGCGGAGCCCGCGTACATTACGAGCAAGGGCATGCACGTTGTCAAGATGGCGCAGACGCACAAGGCGCTCCTCGTGGCGCTCGAGCACCGCTTCTACGGCAAGTCCCAGCCGACGTCGGACATGAGCGACGAGAACCTCAAGTATCTCTCGGCCGACAACGCGATCGGCGACATTGCGACCTTCCAGGACTTCTTTGTCGGCAACCGCAACATCTCGGCGGCGTCGCCGTGGGTCGCCTTTGGCGGCAGCTACCCTGGTATGCTCGCAGCCTGGACCAAGCTCCAGCTGCCCAAGCGCTTCGTCGGCTCGGTCGCGAGCTCGGCGCCGATCGACCTCGTCGCCGACTTCCACCAGTACGCCGACATTGTCGCTCGCGGCCTCAAGCAGTACGGCGGCGACGAGTGCCTCAACACGCTCCGCGAGGGCCTCAAGCAGGTGCACGCGCTCGTCGAGTCCAAGGACGCGGCCGACGCCGCGACGTTCAAGAAGCTCTTCAAGCCGTGCACGGCGTTCGGCTCGGAGATGGACAAGATGCTCTTCGAGCAGTCCATCATGGGCACGTACCAGGGCTTTGCGCAGGGCAACGACTACGAAAAATACGCGCTCAAGCAGGCGTGCGCCGACTTGACGGCCAAGAACGGCCTCACGCCGCTCGAGAAGGTCGCCAAGATCAACCAGCTCTCGTGGAACCCGGATACGCCGGACGACAACTGCT
The DNA here is from genome assembly GCF_000151545.1 of Saprolegnia parasitica CBS 223.65. NCBI lineage: Eukaryota > Oomycota > Saprolegniomycetes > Saprolegniales > Saprolegniaceae > Saprolegnia > Saprolegnia parasitica. The sequence goes on from NW_012156570.1 coordinate 16,394, forward strand.
CGGCGAGCGACTACATCAACCAGTACGTGATCTGGCTCAAGAAGACCGAGACGGATACCGTCAACATTTACCGCCAATGGACCTACCAGACGTGCGCCGAGTTTGGCTTTGGCCAGACGGGCCTCACGTCTACGTCGCCCTTCTCGGAGCTCAAGTACCTCAGCGCCAAGAACGTCTACTACCAGCTCTGCAAGGACGTGTACGGCATTGAAAATTCGGACGCGCGCATCGCGGCCAAGATGGCGACCTTCCACGGCCTCGACATCAACGTCGAGAACGTCATCTTTCCCAGCGGCACGCTCGACCCATGGTCGGCCCTCGCCCCCGACAACTCGACGCACCTCGCCAACTCAAAGTCCAAGGTCGTCTATATCGAAGGCACGTCGCACTGCGCCGACATGAGCGCGCCGCGCCCGACAGACTCGGGCCACATGGTCTGGGCCCACCAGCAAATCGAGGCTGCCGTCGCCAGCTACGTCGGCAAGTAAGTGTTTCAAGTAGCGTGGATACTTGCCCATACGTGGTTGAAAAATATATATGTTTCAAGTTTAGGCCACTACTGTATTGGTTGATAGAAACTGCCTCGCCCACGCCCTGGCAGGCAGGGCAGCAACACAATAGTGGGCCTATTCTGTTCGCGTGGCCGAGTTTGAGCGCCACGGCTGTCTGGCGTCTTGTAATCGGCGCACCTCCAACATGCTACCCACATGCATAGTCGACGATTGCCGACGACGAAGATTGCTGCTGCGTCTGCCTGCAGTGCGCGAATGCTTTGGTCTTGGTCGACGATGACACTTGGTGACGGCACACGGCGCGACGTTCGGTGGCAAACAGTCGCGTCACCTCGGAGCGCATACCCGGTAAGCTCGACGACGCGGAGCGCGAGCGCGAGTACCATGGCAATCAAGCGAAGGGTCGTGATGCTGGCAGCAGGTTGAAAGGCCGCGGGATCCAAGCCGGGCGTGAGCGCGCTGTGGCTACCACATTATTGATGCTCAGCGGCGTATGATGACGCCTCGAGCCTCGAGTGCCAGCGTCAGACGAGCACGGACGATGGCGTCGTCTCGTTTTGCTTGCCATCACTTGCTTGAATGGCATCGTATCCGGAAATACCGGATACGCAGGCATCTGCTGCTTTGGATGCTATTTCAAAGTGGTCGACACGAGTTGACGCACGAGGTCGCACACGTCTGCGTGCAGGAGCTAGCTGCCAGTGCGATGGACGTTCGTCTTTTCATTGAGAACGTTCTAAATGAACCCGCAATATTGACGTTGTATCGTGACGACGACACTTGTGTCGAAGGATGTTCTAGCTTGAGAGTCTCAAGGATATCAAAAACTCGAATTTTAAGCCTTTGGTAGCATGATCTTGTGCAGCATCGTGTCCCTAAGCCCATGGACGGCCGGTGCGCTACGCAGTGTTGTCGGCTACAACCTCCAGCACGATCAAGCGACCGATTCGTTATTTTGGCGTTCACCAATATGAACCAATCATAGTCACATTTAGACGCTAATCGCTGCCGCCGACTCGCGAGATCGGCCAAATCAAGTTTCAAATGAAATCGCCCATACTTGGCTGGATGATAAAGACGACTTTGGGGCGTCCGAAATGCTATGCGGCGGCACCATCGGAACTCTGTAGCAAGAGAAATGGACGAGGGCGTGGTGTCGCCGTTGCCTTACTATTTGGATGCTCAGATAATTCTTATAGTGTATGCATCCAAATACTGTACGCTTTTGCAAACGGCGTCTTATCGCGTGTGTCAGCCTTCATTACGCCATGCAGCATGCTCTCCAACATCTATTAAGAGAGTCTACATCCTTGGCTTCCGGAAGAAAAGCGCAATTTCACCCGAATTGGCATGCGTTAATCTGCCGAAATCGAGCCTCGGCAACTCCGCGGCGCTGTGAAAGCTCGAGCGACAATGGTGCCACCAACGCTGGTCACAGACCGAGTCGACATACATGACCAACTGTGGAGGGTAGACTCGAGGTCATCGGAGCCCTCGAGCTAGGCGCGCGCAATGTGTGTAGCTGTATGTTGAAATCGCCACTTGAAAAACAACTTTGTGAATTCGCTGGCGTTCGCCGCGTGTGGCATCGGATTTGACTTCCACATGATAATGTGCGTCTTTCGAGAGGCAGGAGCCGATGCTGGTGGGTCTGTGGGTCCGTGAGCACGTGAGTATGGGATCTTGGTGCATCGCACACTATTTCACTGGTTGGGCCTGGCTCGCAATGTATCTAAATACTGTGATTTTTCGTAATTGCGGTGTTTTTAGCCAATCGGAGAAAGTGGCTCGAGCAAGGGTCGCGATTAAGCTCAAAGTCCTTCGTATCCCGACCTCGTAATGGCGTGTACAAAGATGCGATAGCAGAGCGTTGACCGCAGTCTTTGGCGTGACGCCCACTGCGTCGAGAAGAAGCGCGAGCGCTCGGCACTATTTGGTGAATGCGTCGCGCGCTCGTTGCAGCCAACTCTTGTGACGTTACTTGGGTATCGTCAGTACACTGCGTCGTTGTTGTTGAAGTGGTCGTCTATTGCAATAGATGCAACTATGCTAAATAGAATTGTCGGACTTTCTTCGTTGTGTGTACTCGGTTGAGGAACTTGATTTAGGCAGGCGGAGGCAGGAGTGCGATTCGTGGGACGAGGTGACGTCGCGGCCATTCGTGTTGGGCGATGAGCCGGAGAAGCCGACGAAGAGCAGGCTGCTCGGGCTCTTGTACGAGGCTGTGGTGCAAGTGCGCCGCCTTGACGGCAATCGTCCATGGACTTGGCAGCGGTAGGTCGGCGCGGAAGACGCGATCGTTCCGGACTCGCCAGCGGTTGAACCACACGCCAGACGCAGGCGCGGAGCACGGGCCAGAGGTAGCGGAACGCGGCTTGGTGCATGTTGGACGCCGTCTTGGGCGTCGAGTGTACACTGCGTCGCACTGCAGCACTTGTGACGCAGAGTGTCCAAACCGCCTTGCTGCCATCATGGTACTGCGCTGCGTGCTAACACAAGCCCACCATCGTCATCTTTTGGGTACCCGCGGAAAGCACGAGGCACGTCGTGGCCAAGTCGACGACCACCACAACGTCCTCTTGGTGCCATCGCTGTTGGTGCATCAACGTCACCTTGAAGCGCACATGCTCGGCGACGCTGCCCAAATCTGCGCTACTACAGTGTGTACTAGTACTACAAGTATCAGCCTGGCCTAGTGCATGGCAATATCGCAGCATTTGGGCTATCCATTCTGGCGTCGGCAGGCTGCAGACCGTGGTAGCAGTACCTGGTCACTGTAATCGGCTGGCGTCGAAGCGCTGTGAGCTGATAGTCAGATGCGCAGAGACGTACATGAACGCTGGCAGCGAGCGCCTGCTCGGTTAGCCTGTGGAAACACTGTATCCGGATACGCTTCCACACACGACATGTGAGAAATAGATGCAATTGACTTTTTCACGTGTGAAATACAAAAAGAGCACCGGAAACGTTTTCTGCACCCGATCACGTTCGCGGTCCTAGCTCTGCGATTCCGCCACGAGGGCCACAGGTGTAAACACGAAGGTCGATGTGTCCGGTCTCAACGTGTTTCAGATTTCTGCAAGCGCGCTGCGCGTACCCCGCAAGTCCTCGCGGTTCGTTGCTGTTCCCAAAACAGCAAAGTCATGGCTGGTCTGGGTCCGTAGAAAACCATTTTGGAGGGTGCTACGGTACACTTGCCGTAGATCCTTGAAGTGAGTCTGTATCTTAGAATCTCGGATTGCACGGTGCAGTGTACTGCTGCAGCCACAACGGATGGATACCGCGATGCCAAAGGAGCACCTTTTGCCAAATAGATAACGTACGTGTAGTGTAGCCCATGCCTTGTAGCAGCCGTCGTGGAGGACTGTATACACTGATCACCTCTCGCCGTGCTCGACCGGCGAGTCTCCATCTGAGAACGTCAGAGCTCAAGAGTGTTGATCACGTGGCTGTAAGCTTCAAGATTTGATGGTGAAACCATACGACTGCACCGTGGACGTGGCCACAGAAAACGTTGAGGCTGCAGCCACAGCCTCCACCGGCTCTCTCCATCTTCTTCGTTGATCGCGATACGGCTCGTTTCCACCGTCACCGCTCGCTCAAGCCTCCAAACCTCCACCTGTAGCTCTCCGTTCTCCGATAGCTCTAGACAACTTTGTTTGCTTTGCCAGTAGAGTTTCTTCAGCTGGATACGTAGCGTCGACCGCGCCAACCTCACCAACCAGAGCTGCGAGGAGGACTGAGACGTGATGTACCGTAGTACTCGGACGAATACACGTGGGCATCCCAAGCTCGGACCATATCGTGACCGTAGAAGACGATGGTGGGTACGCACACGTGGTCTCCGTCGCAGGATCTTTCGCGCGTCTTGCTTGGTGGGCACCACGATCCACCCGTCTAACTCACCCGTGTGTGGATAATACTGTCGACATTTTTCACGTGCTTGTGCAATCGGATCCGAAAATCGACTGGATCCGATAAGCGGGCGTGTGATGCTTCCAGAGAACAGATGTTGCATTATCAGAATCCATGCTGCGACAATGATACTATAGCGTGTGGGTGGGTACATCACCTCCTCACAAAACCCAGGCGCAATGCATCAGTCTTCCTTTTGCCCTCTGCCCCGCAGCCACACCAAATCCAATGCGGTCCGCGCAGAACAGCGTCGTGTCCGAGTACAAGGTCGCGGCGACGCCCAAGTGGGACGAGAACGCCGACGATGCTGTCGCCAACGAAGCCAAGCACGCAGCCGAGTTCGAGGTCATTACGTCGGGCCTCGAGCACCCGCAGGTGACGATCAAGTCGCTCGTCGTCGGCACGATTATGGGCACGTTTACGAGCGTCCTCGCCATGTACTACAGCCTCAAGCTCGGCGTTACACCGTCGCTCAACGTGCTTTCGGGCATCGGTGGCTTCATGCTCTGCCGCGCCTTGATGAAGACGCAGTTCTTTGGCAAGCACTTTACCGTCCAAGAAAACGTCGTGATCCAGACGTGCGCGGTCGCGTGCATGAGTTTGGCCAGCCAGGCCGGGTTTGGCTCTGGCATCCTCGGCCTCACGGAGAACGTCTTCCTCATCATGGGCAACACGACGTACGCGGGCAACCTCGCGTCGGATGTCATCGACTTTACGTGGCTCCGCTCGTTTGGGTGGTGCGCGAGCATCGCTCTCTTCGGCTTCTTCATCTCGTTCCCGCTCCGCCGCAAGTTTATCATCGAGATGCGCCTCCTCTTCCCGAGCGGTACGGCCACCGCGGTCATGATCAAGACGCTCCACACGTCCAAGGAGGCCGTCGAGTACCAATGGAACGTGCTCCTCAAGTCGGGCGTGTTTGCGTACGTCTGGAGCATCTTTGTGTTTTGCTTCAACGGCCTCGGCGAGTTCCCGATCTTTGGCGAGAAGGCCGCGGGCTTTACGTGGATTCTCGACTTCGCACCCGGCACCTTTGCCATCAGCTTGA
>NW_012156570.1:21965-39208 GCF_000151545.1 Saprolegnia parasitica CBS 223.65
ATGGGCATCATCATCGGCAAGTCGTGGTCGGCCAAGAAGGACGAGCCCAAGACGCTTTCCGAGGCCGACGACAAGGAAACGACAACGACGTGCTCTCCAAGGCCCAGCGCCAGGCGTACCTCGACAAGATCTTCGAGTCGGCGCACATCCCGACGTGGTCGTGGGTCGGTGGCCTCGTCGTCTTTGCTACCGTTTCCGTCGTCGTCATCTCGCTCATGTTTGAGACCGTCAAGTGGTACAAGGTGCTCGTGTGCTGCCTCCTCATCCCGATCTTCGCCATCGGCATCGTCCAGGGCACGGGTATGACCGACTGGAACGTCTCGAGCGCCGTCGGCAAGCTCATTCTCTTTGTCATTGGCTCGTGGACCGACGGCAACGACAAGTCGATCATTGCGTCGCTCATTTTGTGCCAGATGGTCATCGTGGGTTGCTCGCAGGCCGCCGACCTCATGCAGGACTTCAAGACCGGCTACCTCGTCGGCGCGTCGGCCAAGTCGATGATCATCGCCCAGATCTTTGGCGCGTGCATGTCGTGCCTCGTCGTCCCGACCGTCTGGGTGCTCATGAACGATGCGTACACGCTGCCCGGCCCGCTCCTCAAGGCGCCGTTCGGCGAGGTATACCGCGTCATGGCCATTACGGCCACCGTCGGTCTCTCGGGCCTGCCCACGTACTGCGGCTACTTCATGCTCGTCGGCGTCGTCTACACGATCGTGTTCAATTTGTACATTGACAACTTTTCCGAGTCCAAGAACAAGGTGCTCAACGTCATCGCCAACCACTGCCCGCTCCCGATGGCCGTCTCGATCGGTATGATTGTGCCCGCCAGCTTCGGCCTCGAAGGCATGATCATGGCCGGTATCATCGCGTACTGGAAGTCCAAGGACGAAGACTCGTTCGAGAAGACGCAGTACATCCTCGCCGCGGGCCTCATGACCGGTGAGGGCTTCTCGGTCCTCACGCAGATCATCGTCACGCTCTGCGGCGGCAGCGCGCCCGTCCAGGTGTCGTATGCCATGACGCCGTAAGATCGCCCTTTGTCCTCGTGTCGTGTATGTAATCCAACCAAGTTTGCATTGAAATCTTCCAAGTGTTTCGATGGACGTCCGTCCTGGAAAGAGTTAGGTGTACTCGTTGAGAGTGGCGTGCCGTCGATAGCTACCGGTGGCTACTCGAGCCACCTACCGGTAGTCTTTTTGAGCGAAGACGACTTGCTTTGCGAAGAGCAGCACAGCCTGGCGAGTCAATTTAGTCAATTTCTGTCAAGTTGACAGAAATGGACCTCTACTGGCGCATTGGGACGAGGACCGACTCTCGTTCTTTCTGCAAAGTTTGATTCGACATCTACAGGGCGTAAAATCACCTTCTTTCGTCCGTGGTATTGGTGCTACGGTGTCGATCGAGTTGCGCCAAAATATACCGACGACACATAACCACATCGCGTTCATTCACAAGACATCTTCAAACCCAAAAAAGACGCCGACGAGGTAGCCGTCGGCGGTCAGCCCGCCTACGAAAGACGAGCTCACAATCTGGCCGCCGCCGTCACGGTAGTCGCACGTGACGATCTTGACGTCACTCAAATGCGCGCGAAGGTGCGCTTGCAACGGCTGAATGACGTTGCTGCAAAAGGAGCGGTGGGCCTCGCTGTTGGCGACGAGCGCATTGTAGGCGTAGTTGCGCCAAGACCGGAACGCGTTGACGTGCAGTCCGTGGGCGGCGATGAATGCGTGCCACACGTCCGGGATCTCGTTGTCCTCTTCGCCGTAGCCACCATCGCGTTCCAATTCTTCGTTCTCCTCGACAATACCAGCCGCCGAGCAGAACGCACACTCGCCGTCATCGGACACGTTGGACCAGTGCCATCCCACGCCATGGGGCACGCCAAAGCCGTTGTCGCGAAACTCAATTTCGTTGTTGTTGAAAATCTGGACCAAGTCGTCGCGGCCCCACGTCGTCAACGTCGGGTCCACGCGGCAGCTCGGCGCAAACAGCATCGGGCGCTCACCGAAAAGAGCGAATTGCTGGATGCCGCCCGCCGGCAGCGAGTACGTCGTTGTGATCGGGGCGATGATTTCGGCAAGCTTTTGGTGCACTTCCAGCGCTCGGTAAAGGGCCTTGGGGTCCGCGACACTGGCTTTCGCGCGCGCCACGAGCTCGTCCTTGCTGAGGTCCTCTTCGTGGTCGACATAGCCGTTCGTGACGTGCTTGCCACTGAGGCGGTTGAACGCTGCCTCATCCTCTTGGAAAGAGCAGCTCGCAACGTTCGAGAGATCGAATATGTCGTAGAGCGTCGGGCACAAAGCGAGACAGTTGGTGCTATAGTCGGTGATGGCACCGATGAGCGACGGGTTCGTAAGGACAGTGCTGGCACTGCACGGACGCTTGCCTAGCGACGACGGCGAAGCTGGGGCAGCGCGCTTGGTAGAGGTCATGCTGAGGCGAAAATGAAAATTGAGGGGAATATCCAAGGACTTTCTATTTCGGTGCGCTTTGCAGCTGCACGTTTTGAGCGCCGGATCGTTGCGACAGCGGGTATTATAACCGATGCGTCCACCTTTTAGTTTCGGATTGACCCAATGGATTTTTGACCTTGCTTTGATGAGAGCTGCGCTTTTCATCGCCATTTAACAGGAAGCGGATGGAACGGCGGTCTGAGAGTAGCCAACCGCAGGGGATGACGAATCGTGAGAGTTGTACCTGGGGACAGCGATCTCGAATACTAGTACAGCAATAAACCAGCGCACCTTGCTGAAGGTCGAGCTGCTGGGTTGCTGCCTCCACCATATGCATAAGCATCCCTCGAGCTCTCTCGCAACCAGATGCGCTTGTACCTTTTCGATTCAGCACAAGCAAGGACTCACGCCAAAGCTGATCGTTCGTCGTGCTCTTGGAGCGCGCTGGCAACACCTCAACGTCCCTACGGTCCATCACTCTGTAAAAAGACCACCACTCGCTCGTCGCTGGCCGTAAGAGCACACCACGACCACTCGACACTGAATGTACGACCGGCCAACAACGCCCAGTCGCGGTCCGATCAAACGCTCCTCGGTACGCAGAACACATCGTCCACCACGATCATCGAGCAACCGCTGTCGTCCAAGCTCGGCGCGCTGGCCAATCCTTGTTCGCTGCATCGCCTGGCTACTCAAAATAATGAATCGAGCCCCAGTGCCCTGGCCTTGTGCCCTCAGATGCGCAGGTCTTCCCATGTGATAAAAGCAATCGATTCCGGTCATCTCCAAGTAGCTGTATGCCACATGCCCCACAACCTCTACCGAACCTCTGGCACCTTCCTTCGAGCGCTCCTCGCCAGTCGAAAGCAGAATGACCAAGTTCAAGCGAGACGCGACACGTGGTGCCAACCGGATACCGTAAGCGCATGGATCTTGTTTTTCGCAGTTTGGGCAATCAGCGCTCTTGGATGGCGTCCGTGGAAGATCCCTTCGGCGGTTATCGTTGTGCCCTTCCTCGCCCTTCCAGCCGCCGGCTGTGCGCCGGCCCAAGGGTCGGTTGCCTGCGCTTCATCGCCCGCCATCGCCTCCCGCCGTACGCATCTGTGCAGCTGGTGCCGTCGCTTTAGGATCGTCGGCGGCGGTATCCCGTCATCGCAGCCAGAATAAAATTCTGATGTCCCATGGCTGCTGGCTGGCCGATTCTTTTGTAAATCTAATGGTTGCATACAAACATGTAGATACAATAAAACATTGCATTGTATATGGTCCCACACCCGTTTGCTCATTTTCCTATATCCTCACCAGCATGACCAAGTACCAGAGCACGCGTGGTGGCGTCCGCGGCTTCTCGTTCGAGGAGGCAGTTCTTAGCGGCCTCGCGGCCGACCGCGGTCTCTTCGTGCCCGAGAGCATCCCGCAGCTGCCTGAAGGCGCGCTCGAGGCGTGGGCCAAGCTCTCGTACGAAGAGCTCGCCGTCGAGGTCATGAGCCTCTTCATCGACGACGCCGAGATCCCGCGCGCCGACTTGACGGAGCTCGTCGCCAAGGCGTACACGTGCTCGGAGACCAACTTCCGCGACCCAACGATCGCGCCTATCGTGCAGGTCAAGGACCAGCTGTACATGCTCGAGCTCTTCCACGGCCCGACGTTCGCCTTCAAGGACGTGGCGCTCCAGTTCCTCGGCCACCTCTTTGAGTACTTTTTGGAGCGCAAGAACCGCAACGAGACGTCGGGCAAGACGCACCGCATCACGGTCGTCGGCGCTACGTCGGGCGACACGGGCAGTGCGGCCATCTACGGCCTCCGCAACAAGAAGAACGTCGAGGTCTTCATCATGTACCCGCACGGCCGCGTCTCGGCGATCCAGGAGCAGCAGATGGCGTGCATCCTCGACGAGAACATCCACAACCTCGCCGTCAAGGTGCGCTTTTCCGCTCTTGTGCGACGCATTAGGCTCATGCAGCGTGGTATCTAGGGTACCTTTGACGACTGCCAGGCGATCGTCAAGGACTGCTTTGCCGACGCCGAGTTCAAGGCCGCCTACTCGCTCGGCGCCGTCAACTCGATCAACTGGGCGCGCATCCTCGCACAGATTGTCTACTACTTTTACGCGTACTTTCGCCTATCGCCCGAGGCGCAGAAGAAGGTGGCGTTCTCGGTGCCCACGGGCAACTTTGGCGACATCCTCGCCGGCTTTTACGCTATGGTAGACCTCCGCACCTTGTATTAACGCCTTCTCTGACGGCGAATGTGCGTAGAAACTCGGTCTTCCGATGCAAAAGCTCATCGTCGCGACGAACGACAATGACATCCTCCACCGCTTCTTCTCCACCGGCGCGTACCACCGGTCGGGCGTCTCGCACACGATCTCGCCGTCCATGGACATTTGCGTCTCGAGCAACTTTGAGCGATACCTCTTTTCGCTCTGCGGCGACGACGCCGCGGTCCTCCACCAGTGGATGAGCACCTTTGAAGCGACGGGCAAGCTCACGGTCGAGGGCCCGCTCCTCGCCAAGGCCAAGCACGAAATGGCGTCGTACAGCGTTCTCGAGCCGGTACGCGACGTCTTATGGGTCTTATTTGTCCTCATGCAAGGCTTCTAGGAGGTGCTGCAGACCATCCAGACGTACCACGACGCGCACAACTATGTGCTCGACCCGCACTCGGCGATCGGTGTCGCCGCCGGTGACGCCTACCTCCGCGACATGGCCGACCCGGACGTGACGGTGGTCGTGCTGGCGACCGCGCACTATGGCAAGTTTATGCCGACGGTGCAGTCGGCCTTCTCGACGCCCGTGGCGCTGCCGCAGCACCCGATCCTCAAGGCGCTCGAGTCGCTTCCGCAGAAGAGCCACGTGACCGAGAACAGCGTCGCCGCGGTCCAGGCGCTCGTCCGCGAGACGGTGCCGGTGGCCAAGAAGCAAATGCCGTGCTGCGTCTTTGGCGCGGCGAGCTACCTCCTCCCCGAGTCGAACGCCCTCAAGGCGGCGCTAGTCATTGCGGTTGGTGCGGTCGCGGTTGTTGCACTGCAGCGCTCGACCAAGCATTAGCGTTGATAGATCATAGTATTACAAATATACCTCCTTTGCTGTTATGGCGAACGACAGGCAAGGGTTGCGTCGCTTGCTGGACTCGTGTACCGCTGGAAGGACTAGAAGAGGGACATGGCCGCTATCGGTGAGACTGCCTTCGAGATTAGTCGTCCGGGTCATCGAAAGACGAATGGCCTTCCATACCTGGCACCGGTATGTAGACGATAGTCCATGGAGAGGGCTGGCGTAAAAACGCCCGTTCGTGCTGCCACGTCATTTATCCGGATAGAAAAAGATATTTCCGGACATATCTTTGCTGGTGGCGATCGTAGCACCGACGCAGTCACCGCGGCGGACTCTGTCGACCTAGCAATTCAGGAACGAGCGCATGCGCTGGGTGAGACGGAGTTCAAATCCTGGCGAAGTATGTGCATCGAAAGGGTGTCGTCGCACCGGCGTGCATGGTCCTTGGAAGAATGACTTCGCACACCTCTCAAGAGCTGCCGTCGACTCGAAAATACATTAGATTTCTTGCATATACGCACAATATCGGTACACGTTGTAATCAAACGCGCCAAACCAAAGGCCGACGAGGTAGCCGTCGGTTGAGATGCCACCAAGAATCGTCGCGGCCTCTCGAGGCGAGGCGTTGAAGCACCTGACGATCTTGACGTCACGCAGATGCGCGCGAAGGTGAGCGCGAAGCGGCTGGACGACGTTGCGGCAAAAGTCGCGGTGGGTGTCGCGGTTGAACAAGAGCGCGTGATAGGCGTAGCTGCGCCAGCCCCGCAAGATGTACGGGTGCAGACCGTTGGCCTCGACTACAGCGCGCCACGTGTCGGAGGCAGGGCTCGAATCGCTTTCGTATTGCAGCTCGGCGCTCTCCTGAACCGTCCCGGCCGTCGCGCAGAAGGCACAGGTACCGTCCTCCGACAAGTTGTACCAGTGCCACCCGAAGCCGTCGGGCACGCCACGCCCCTCCGACAGCGCAAGGCTGTCGTCGTCGAAAATCTTGACCAAATCGTCGCGACCCCACGTCGTCGACGTCGGATCTACGCGGCAGCTCGGCGCAAATAGCATCGGGGTCATGTAGCAGAAATCGAAGTCGTGCATACCACTGGCTGCCCCACCGTACGTCGCGTCGATGGGCGCAACGATCTCGGCGAGCTTCTGGAGCACTTTGAGCGCCCGGTAGAGAGCCTTGGGATTCGTGACGCTGGCCTTGGCGCGCGCGACGAGCTCGTCCTTGCTGAGGTTGGCTGCGTGGTCGACGTAGCCGTTGGGGACATGCTTGCCGCAGAGACGGTCCAGAAAACTTTTTCCTGCGTGGACGAGCTCGTCAACGTCGTAGAGCGTCGGGCAAAAGGCGAGGCAGTCGGTGCTAAAGTCCGTGATGGAGCCGACCAGCGACGGGTTGGTCAAGACTTCGCTGGCAATACAGAGACGTTTGGCTGGCGCCGATGGCGGCGAAGCAGCGCGCTTCAAGGAGGCCATTGAAGTGCTTCGAGGCAAATTGAAAAGTGAACGAGAAAGGATCCTGTTTGGATGTCAACGGCCGTTGGGATTGGTCGCACGCACCAGATTTCAACCAAGCGCACCATTTGATTGGGCCGCTTTCACGGTAGAATTCTATGTGATTGGACAGCCCGTTGCATTTGTAAAAGAAGATCGCCGCGTCGGAGCGTTGAGTGGCCGTGTGTTGCGGCGCCCTGTCGCTCAAAGTCTGGTACAGTAGTTGGCTGGGACGAGGGCCAATGTGTTGGATGTGGCAGTTTCGCACGAGCGCCGAGTGTCGAGCGACCCAAGGCACAAGTAGTAAGGTTGAGGGCCGTTGCGAGGATCCCTTCGTGCTGGGTTTTGCAATTATGACTCGTGGCAGATCATTGCCATGGACCCTTGTAACGGGGTAGTTTGGATCATTCTCGGTCGCCGCGCTTGGGTGCTGTGTGCTGTCCTACAGAACAGGGCATGCAACGCACTGTACCTGACACTAGCTCGTATTTCAACCATACAAGCGATCCATTGTTGACGCTTCGAACGTTGGGCGTTGACGGGCTAAACCATCAAATGTAAAAAAACACTGGCGATTCGTCTCTGTGCCACGACTCGGACGTGTTCGGATGCAGACCGTAGGCGTCAACGAGCGCAACCCGCTCAGCCGCCATCGCGTCACCATTGTTCTCCAAAATAACAGCCGACGTGCAGAACGCGCAGTTATCGTCGTCCGACAAGTTGTACCAGTGCCACCCGACGCCATGGGGAATGGAAAACCTGTCGCCTACAAGATCGGCGCGATGCCCCCGCTCATCGACGTCGGGTTCGGGCGGCAGCATGGTGCCATCAGCAGAGGACTGATGTTGTAAAAGTCGAAATGACCAACGGATGGTCGTTTCTACGTCCTCAGCGCGCGCGCAGTGATCTCGGCGAGCTTTTGACGCACGACTTTCGCCCGATGGAGGGCCTTGTGGTCCATGACGCTCGCCTTGGCGCAGACGGCGAGCTCTTCGCGGTAGAGGTGGTTGTCGATGTAGCTGTTCGTGATGCGTGTGCTACGAAGGAAATGGAGGTAGCTCATCCCATTCTTTCATCCCAATCTTTTCAAACATATTTTCGTGGTAGAGCGTCGGGCAAAAGGCGAGGTAGTTGGTCCTCTAGTCCGCTGGCCAGCGGCGGGTTGTTGAACACGGCACTGGCACTGCAGGAACGGCTGGTCGGCGGCGGCAGTGGCCAAGCAGAGCGCTTCGAGAAAACCATGGAGGTGCTCCGAGACGAAATAAAAACTCAAGGAAGAAATCGTTTTGCAAGACAAGGTGCAAAGGCGATGTGAGTCACTGGAATATACTTCACTTACAACACATCGACAAAGCCAAAGAAGACGCCGACGAGGTACCCGTCGGGCGACACGCCACCGAGAAACGACATGCTCGTGACCTGGTCGCAGTCGTCGCAGTATTAACCTGGTTGATCCTGCCAGTAGTCATACGCTTGTCTCAAAGATTAAGCCATGCATGTCTAAGTATAAACAATTTGTACTGTGAAACTGCGAATGGCTCATTATATCAGTTATAGTCTACTTGGCAGTACCTTACTACTTGGATACCCGTAGTAATTCTAGAGCTAATACATGCGTAAATACCCAACGACATGCTCGTGACCTGGTCGCGGTCGTCGCAGTAAGCGCACGTGATGAACTTGACGTCACTCAGATGTGCTGTGAGATGCGTCCGCAGCGGTTTGATGACGTCGCTGCAAAAGGCGCGGTGCGCGTCGCTGTTTTGAACCAGTGCCTTGTGAGCGTAAGCACGCCAGGACCGGAATGCATTGATGTGCAGACCGTGGGCGGCAATGAACGCGCGCCAATTGTCCGAGATCTCGTTGTGGTGCTCGCCGTACCCATACTCATCTTGCAGCGCGTAGTCGATCTCGATAGTGCCAGCCGTCGCGCAGAAGGCGCAACCACCGTCCTCGGACACGTTGTACCAGTGCCACCCAACGCCGTTGGGGACTCCAGAGCCGTTCTCACGGAACTCGATTCCGTCGTTGTTGAAAATCTTGACCAAATCATCGCGGCCCCACGTCGTCGACGTCGGATCTACGCGGCAGCTTGGCGCAAACAGCATTGGGCGTACATCGTAGATGTCGAACTGCATGATACCGCCGGCCTGCCTGTAGTGATGTTTCGTGATGGGTGCGACGATCTCGGCCAACTTGTGGCGCACTTGGAGCGCCCGGTAGAGAGCCTTGTGGTTCTTGACACTGGCCTTGGCGCGCGCGACGAGCTCCTCGCGGTTGAGGTTGGCTTCGTGGTCGACGTAGCCGTTGGGGACGTGCTTGCCGCTGAGACTGGTAACGAGATCGTGCCAAGGACCCCACTTGGTCTCGTACACGTCGTAGAGCGTCGGACACAGGTCGAGGCAGCTGGCGGTAAAATCCGAGATGGCGCCAACGAGCGACGGGTTTGTGAGCACAGCCCTGGCGCTACCCGTTTGGTCCGACGAGGAGAAAGGTGCAGTGGGCTTTGACGAGGACATGGCGATGGACGCGGCAAATTTTGAAAAGTGAATTGGACCATGCGAAGACTGCACCTCCGTGTGAAAGCGGAAATTGTTGCTCTCAATACAAGCTTTAAGAGATTAAAAACGAACCGTGGCTTCCATTCCACCTGCGGTGTACAATCAAAGACCATCATTGCGTTTGTCGAATATCGCACAGTAGAGTTGGACCCTGGGACGACACGAGTGCCGTTCTCACATCTCTTTCTCGACTAGGTAGCTTGCAGGCAGTCCATTTGATGGTTAACTCGGTATCGAAAAAGTGTTGAGATGACAGTTGGAGTAGCAAAACCTCTCTCATACGTCTCTTTCACGTAGGAGAGACACGTGCGCTTGAGGCAGATGATCTTCAAACCTTTAATTGAATGATGGAGGCAGAGATATCGTGCCCTTGTCGCCCAAGGGTCATCGGTATCGGTATCTTCTACGCAAATGAGTGGACAAGGTAATTGCGCTGTAGATATCAACATGTCTTGCCGGTATGTCCGTTGCTCCATTGCCATTGCTCTGCTCATTTCGCATTTCTCACGTCATGATCCATAAATCCTGTCTGAAACACTGGATTCAAACAAGATACGGGGCGTTCACGGATTTAACGCGTTTAACAGAATGGCCAATGGCATCGCAGCATTCCGTTTGGAAGATGGGCCGAGCAGCGACGATGGCGGTCGGCGCGGTCGTCCTCGCGGCCATCGCCGGCGTCTGGCACACTGGGCTCCTGGAGCCTTACTACCACGCACTCCTCCATGGCAATGCGCCCGATGCCACGTACTACGAGGTGGGCACTCGCGCCAGCGGAAGGTCCCTCGTCATGCGCTGTTGCCTCTAGGTGCTACGCATCGCTCCAACAGCATCCGCCAGCGAGATCGCGGCGGCCTATCGGACGCTGTCACGTGAGTACCATCCCGACAAGACCAAGTCTCTCTCGCCTGCGATGCGCGACGCGCACACGCAAGCGTTCTACCGTGTCGCCGGTACGCGTCCGCTTCTGTGATCCGGCTCATGCGGGCGATGGACTAGCGGCGTACGAAACATTGTCCCACGACGACCGCCGACGAGACTACGATCGCCAGCTACACCAAGTCTCTAAGCCGCCGTCCATGACGTGGCAATCGCGCGTCTATCTCTGGTGGTGGCAGCTGTGGTATTCCATGTCGTTTGAAACCTGCGGCTACATCGTGTGTGGCCTCGGCCTCGTCACAATTCTCTGCGAGTACGTGCTGGCTCCCATCCAGCAGCGCGTCTTCCGCTACCGCTACCCGCCATCGAATTCGGATTTGCAGCAGCCTGGCTCGAGCCTATACGAAGCCCGCCTGCGGCTCCAAGCCAAGTACGATGCCGACGCGCAGCGCCATTTGCACCACCGACGGGCGACACGAGTGCGTTAAACGAGTAGTATTCCACTTGTACGCAATCACGTCTTGGTCGTTGGAAGGGTCTTGTCCATATCGGTGGCGCCTTGGGCCTTGCGGACAAAGCTCTGCTTGACGTCGGTGGCGACTGCGTTGAGGAATTCGCTCGGAAAGTGCAGCGCGGCGTCCGCGGCCAAGGTCTTGAGGTCTTTGACATTCTACTTTATCGGTGCCAAAAGTACTGAATAGGGGAATAGGGCGACCTTGAAGAGCGGCACGACTTGGTCAATGAGCGCGCGGATCTTGTCGGGCTCGACGTCGCTGTAGATATTCGTGACGGCCACAAACACCTTGTCGATGGCATTTTGCCGCTCGCTATAGCACCCTTGAGTTTCAACTCGGATAATTACCGTAAAAAGTACCGGGCCATTTCGTCCTGAAGGGCGAAGAGCCGATCGCGGAGCTCGGCGCCGTCCACTTCGGCAGCGGTCGGCGGAAACAAGCTTGTGGCATACCGAATGAGAAATTTGATGTCCTTGAGCGACTTGATCTCTGTGTAGATTGACTATTCGCACGCGACCTTATCATTCCATTCACGAAATTCGAGTTTCGTACCAGCACCATGGGTTCCACGGCCATAGGATCGATTCGATCAAAGTAAATATTGCGGATCTTGAGCTCGAGCTCGGCCGCCAGCTTCTTCTTCTGGTTGTCTTGCTTGAGCTGTATAAACTGCGATCGCATCGCGGTCGCCGTCGCCGCAGGGTGGTCGCTGGCCGCGATCAAGTTGGGTGGAAATAGACGCTCCAGGTTGCGGATCAGACTCTGGACGTCGTCCTCGGTCGGAAACTCTTTGATCGCGCGCTTCATGAGGCGGCGGATGCGCTCCATGCCGTCGTTCGTATCGGCGCTTTCGCGGTACGGCTATTTCCACGCCATCATCAGTATTCGTCCACGCAACAGAAGGGCGAGGGGTACCCCGTCTTTGAGTTTTTCAAACAGAATTTGCTTTTGCTGGCGCCGGATGTCCTTGCGGTGGAGGTAGCGTAGCACGCTCGCGCAAACGGCTTGCGCCTGCTTCTCGCTCTTGCCGACGACCTGCGTGGCAGCAAGGAGCTTGGCGGCCAGCGGGACGCGGTCGAGGTCGAGGACGATGAGGTGCTGCATGCGGCCAAGTTCGCACGGCAAGTCGCGCAGCTCGGTGCGATTGAGGTCGAGAACCTGCAGCTTGGCGCACTTGTGGATCGAAGGTGGGATTGACTGCAGCGGGTTGTCGTTGAGCCAAAGAAATTCGAGCGCGGCAAGCTGCCCGATCGCATCGGGGAGGACGCGGACGTGGTTGAAGCCGAGATCCAAGCGGTACAAGGCTGCAAAATTGAGGCGAAAAAGGTCACTCGGCACGGCGCGCAGGTTGAACTGCACGAGGTGCAGCAGCCCCGTCTGCTTGGCCTCTTCGAGCTTGCTTAGAAGGTCCACCATGCACGACCTTTGGATCCACCGATGGATCTATTTCGACCCACTTGTTGCAAAAGATGGAAATGATTGGAGAAAGATTCGAAAATAAGATTGGATAAGGTTAATAGGATAGCAGACGCGCTGCAGGATAGGCGGGTTTGTTAGATGTTGAGAAGGTCTTCGAGGATGCGCATCTCGAACGGATCGATGGTCGCACTCGCTTGCGTCGTTGGTGGCGCAGCGTCGTGGAAGAGGATGCTGTCCAGGATCGCATGATCGAGCATTTCCGTTGTTGTCGCTGGCTCGGCCGGCTGGTGCTTGAGGCAGAAGCCCCCCGCCCGCGAATGGTACGAGCAGCCATCGACTTTGCAAAAGCGGCCGCCGCCGTGGCGCACGCATTTCTGGTTGGCATGTGCTTGCTTGGAGCAGCCGTCGACGAGGCAGTAGCGCTTCAAGACGTTGCCGCCGTGCTTGCCGCAGAAGCGGCCGCCGCGCGCGTAGAACGAGCAGTTGGCGATGGCGCAGACGCGCTTGCCGCCATGGCGAACGCAGAGATACCGGGCGTAGACTTGGTTGGGGCACTCGGGAATCGAGCACACGCTGCGGTTTTGTGCTGTTGGCAGCGCTGCAGACCCGGGAGCGCCGTCGCGGCGCACTCGTTAAACACGCACTGGCTCATGGTTTCTTATAAATTGGATAATGACCAATCTGACCAAAGTCGCAAGACGAATAAATCCACCGCAAAATGCGCGCGGCGACAGACCATCCGGTGGCTGGTTGACGAAGATCCAGTTGCATTTTGGGATATTTCAATGGATTGCATGGCCTGTGATTGGTCACGTGAAATTCACACTTGTTTGTGATTGGCTGAGCGGGTTTAGACCACAACCCACGGCCACGTTACCGCAGTGGAATCAATTTCTACTACGGCACACTCGGAATTCGACTATCAATATCAACAAAGTGCGCTATATGACACAGCGTAGACGCGAATGGATTTACCTCGGACCCTTCACTCACTTAGTCAGAGGCCCATCCATCACCCATCTCGCTAGAGCTGTGAGCTAGGGTTATCCTGCGCATCCCGCCATCCACACCGCAGAGATCTACCGCAGAGATATTGAGACCCTCGACTTTCGTCTCAACAAGATAGAGAGCCCTATTATAGTGTGTTGATACTGTAGCGAGAATTGTTGCAAGCTTCGATTGTACTGCGATCGAAACAACGAGCAACGAGAGGTCCGCAAAACGACAGACAACATCTCCATTCTTGATAGGGCACTAAAATCGCTTTTCGATGAAACAATATTGAAACAAGTACACTAAAGGTATATATTGATGATGATATCCTGGCTATTCAAAATGCGAGGGTGGCGGACTGCATCGACCCCATTTTCATGTCAGTCCGAACGGGCGCAGTGGTTAAAACGTCGTGGGTTATATTGCTTGCGAGCGCTCACTGTTGTAGCTAGAGCAGAGCGTCGACTCGGTGTCAAATATGTGACTGTTGGTCGGCAGCGGCTTCTTGCGCAGCATGTGCCACGCCGCGAGGCCGCAAAAAACCGGCAGCGAGAGACCGACGCCGGCAATGATCCACGGCCAATTGACTATCCAGAGACATGAGAATACTATCCACGATGCGCATTGGATAGATAGGATACCTGCCGCGGCCGGCGTTTCGCGTGGTCGCTCGGCATCCAAGACGCACTGGGCGATCGAGGGACACGTGAGGACAAACTCGTCGCTTGCAAAGTCGACCATGCCCTGGATGCTGGCCTGGCACTGGTCGAGCGTTCCGAACGGGGTGCAGAGGCGGCTGTCGGTCGAGTAGCATTGGTTCGGGCTCAGCACGCGGAGGGCGATCCACGAGTTCTTGATCGGCGAGCACTGCCAAAGAAACGACGCGGGCACGTCGCCGGTCGAGGTCGCGCTGCGGATGAACATGGCTTTGGCCACGGAGCACCACGTCGTGTTTTGCTCGTAGCCCGTGCTGCCCCAGAAGCTCATGTGGGTCGCGCCACAGAGCGCGGCGCGGAGCGTGGCGACCGACGTGATGCGCGCGGCGCAGTCGGCCATCGTGTTGTAGAAAACGCAGTTGACCGCGTCCGTCGAGAAGCACCCGACCTCGTGGCTCTGGGGCACGATGGCCACGCGCATGAAGAGCGTCGGCGCCGTCGGCGGCTCGCGCTCCATGCACTTCCAGTTGGCCGTCACCGCCGAGAGCGCGGTCGACTCGGTGGACGTCCGGACGAGGAACGACTCGACGCTGCGGTCCCAGCGGCCCATGACGGACGTGTTGTAGCGCCAGATGGCCATGTTGCCTTGGCTGTGGGGGCCATCAAACGTCACAAACTCGTAGCCGCCCTGCACGGCCACGGACGAGATGGGCTGGTTCCAGTCCGGCAGCACCTCGCCGCTCTTGGCGCCGAGCGGCAGGTCGCGGCGCTCGCCGACGAAGCCCGGCCGCGCGAAGATGGTCACCTGCGCGTACGCGGGCAGCGCCAGCAGCGCCAGCACGGCGACGAGCGCGCGCCATGGCAGCGGCGAGGACGGGTCACCCCGACGTCGACGCATGTTCAAACTTGCCTTTCGCTTGTCCGAGGGTTTCTATCACTTGGAGATTGTATCTGGGACACTCGAACCGTATTATATACGCTAGGTCGGTGGCGAAAATGCATATTTGCGCGTCGCGTTTCAGCGCCAGCGAGCGATTCGCGTACCCAGTAACGAATTAGCAACGAGAGGCATGAATTGCGCGTCTTTCAGCGCGCATTCAGACGATGTAAGCGAATGGACGAGTGCAAGACAGGGTTGGAATGCCGCTCGCCGATGCTGGGCAAGGCGTAAGTTCGCGGGACGCGCCGCCTTGGTCGTTGGGGAGCAATTTTTGGCCGCGCGCCACGGCCGGTGTCGTCTGTATCATTGGGTACACCCCCGACTCTACTCGTTCGATAGCAGAACGCTGGCTTCGACGACTTATTGACCGCGAGGAATTAGCACCAACATCGCATCGGCACGTCGCGAGAGCGGTGATATATACATGTAGGCCGCCACGCCTGATCTGTTGGTTCCGATGCAGCGTCGTCTCGCGTGTCGTCGTCTGGCCGTCCTGCCACGTTCAACGAACGGTTATGTGATAAGTTTAAAAGCGCTTTTTAAGATTCTGGTCGCGCCGGCATGACGTGCATCGACCATCGCGCAGAAAGCACCATGCCCACTTGGCGTTATGCAAGCACGAGATGCAGGCTCAGCGCGTGCGCCTCGCGAAGCGCGGTGTGCTACGACAGGTCTCAAATAAGCATGCTGGCTTTTAATCGTGTTGTATATTGCTATTTAACACACCTCGACAGATCGTCCGCCAACGAGACCTACAAATTGCACCATCCGACCGATGTTCCTCGAGCCTCTTCCGCGTCGTCGCTGAGATTTGTCAAGAATGCGGATGCCATGAGTCGACCGCCTTTTGTCCAGATGGTGGACTCCTGCTTCTCATGCAGAAGGCGCGGGGTTCGAGTCTTGTGGTGTTGTCCCTTTCTTCTCTTTCCCATTGGCGTTGACATCGGGATTGTCAATTTGATTCTTGACTCGACGACGGCGTTGCGGTCGCCAACTCGTTTCGAACAAGACGGGTACGTAGCGTCGAGGAGCAGTGAGGACTCGGACGGGGCACCGTCGATAGAGTATTAGCACTCAGATGGCGCAATACAGCACCAAGAGGAGGTCCGATGCCGAGGTCACTCACTGCCTGCCACGACGAAGCATGTGCAGCTTCTACTAGAGATGAATTCGACATGAAAATATTCTGGGAGAAGAAATGTGGGGAAATGAGGATCGAGGCTGCTCGATCTAGCTCGGTACGGAGGAAAGGTGCCCCGTGGGTGCGTCATAATTTGAAACGTTTTCAATGGCTTGCGTCGGCTTGGTGATCCAAGCTGTTTGGACGAGCGAGCCACACGGCGCCTGCGTCACAACCCCCTTCATGCGAGTGCAACATTGTCCACATTAAAATAATATTATTGTCGCCTACATAAATCCTAGTGTCCTAACATCGCGCACTATTATCTTACGGGGTCGGGAATTCTCGAAATGCGCTTGGCGACGTGCACGAGTCACAGCGGCTTGAGAGGACTGTGTCGTCCAAGCTCGCTCGCATCGTTCCATCCACGCTCGCTCGGACCGCTGGCCGTAACGCAGAGATGTAGTAGCGTTGGGCAATCACCATGGACGACAAGACGCCAACGACGCTCGCAACGGTCCACACGACGCCTACAAGCTACCGCGTCAGATTCCAGTCGACAAGGAAACACACTCGACGTACTCGTTGTGACGACGACCGTCTGCACGCTCAAGCACGACGCTCCACAGAGTGTTTCGCAGTACGTGCAGCCTGGATCCGATGGCAGCAGAAGCGCCGTGGCCGCTTCGCATGAGGCGGCGGATGGAAACTGCTGGCACGGTTCTGCTTCGTCAAACGAAGGAAGGCAGTGGGTCGTGTTGTCGTCGATCTTGCGCAGTGCGAGGATCGTGTTGCCGCTGGTGTTGCAGACCATGTTGCTGCTGCTCTCGGCGGCGCTGTGCAGCGAGGCATTGGCCGTGGCGCACCAGCCGCCGCTGCCCCAGAGGCCGGCGTTGTCGAGAGGGCAGCCCACGGATTTTGTCGCGTTCGGACTGGCGAGCTGCGAGGGCCAGAGCCAAATGCTGGTTTCGGTCGTGCAGTTGACGCCGTCGACCGAGTAGCACTCGGGCGTCGTCGTAGCCGCGAGGCGGACCGCGGTAAAGCCGTCCGAGCGCGGGAGGAGGCGCCATGGACCGGAAGCCGCGGCCGCCACGGACCCGAAGCAGAAAAAAAGAAGGTTGTTCCGTGTCATGGATAACTCAAGAATGGCAATGCCAGCG
>NW_012156571.1:0-16426 GCF_000151545.1 Saprolegnia parasitica CBS 223.65
GGCAGCGACACGGCGAGAAGCGACGCGCTGAGGCCGAGCGTGAGGATGAGCGTCGCGATCGCCATGCTCCAGCGCGGCCCTTGGCGCTCAAAGAGCGGGCCGAGAAGGACCTGCGCGAGGATGCTGAGCACGCCAGCCACGAGGATGAGCTGGACGGCGCGCGCGTCGCTGGTCGGGAAGCCGAAATAATGGTTGATCGGGTCGGGCAGCGCCATGAACGCGTAGAGCGATCCAGAGCAAAACTGAACGAGGAAGATCGCGCCAAACAGGTGCAGCCGGTGAAAGAGAAGGCAGGTGTGGCGCGGGAAGCGAAGGACATTGGAGGTTAGCGGCCAAAAGAAGACGTAGCGCTCGGCGTCGACCTCGTAGCACGACTTGGGCGATAAGGTGATGGTCCAGTACATTCCAAAGTGACCACTGGGTCTGAAATTGGAGCCATTTTTGTCTGAACCCAAAAATGATGGAGCGATCACCTGCCGTCGCATATTCCACATCTGAACGCTTCTGGTGCAATCTAGATGATGAGCATGCAACCTCGCGTGCGACCTGTACCACCATGGATGTGGTAACGTTTGTGACCAGATGTGGTCATAAACGTACCGAAGTTGAGTCGGTAGCGTCAAAACTTGATCGTCCTGCATTGCTCGTAGGTGTTCATGACGCAAGTGATTCGGTGGTGCCATACAGGTGCTTTGTTGCAAGATGACACCAGACGTAGCAGCTCAGCGCTAGAGACAACGCAGCAGAGTTGTCTGTCGGGTGAAACGACGGGAAAAGGCTTCTCGTGTCCTAATAACGTTGGCGATCAGGTTTTGCGCTGTTCTCAGACGAAGCTCCACGCAGTAGTGACTGCTGACCTATCATGAAAGGGTATTTGTTGCATGTATCTTCGTAAATTTTTAAGCTTGGGGAGCTCAAAGCCTGGACGAAGAAGGCCCCTTGGGTGTGACCACTCGGTGGTCTGCAAGATTCCGCCGACAATCCTGGAGCGCCATTGTGATTGGCCAAAATGCCACCAATCAAATAGAACAAAAGAGCACATGTGCGGCTCGGCTGTGTGTGGCAATCAGTGCATGGTACACTACACTTGATGGAGAAAAATCGGTGATCGAAGCACCTTTTGATTATCGACTCGGTAGCATTACCGGTAAGTGTATTCCAAAGTTCCAAAGTCGCAGTGACAGGGACAACTGTACATGTACCGCGACGGAGAGCATGTCGTGACCAGCACCGAAATCCCAGACTTTCATTTTCGTATGTTGCGTGTTGTTCTTCGATGGACGAACAGTGGTCCAATCCACCCGCTCTCCTAATGATAAATAATAATAAGTTGGCTGTTTGAGCTGACACTGTTTGCTAACCGGGCCACTCCGAGCTGCCACGTTTGCTACCGAAAGCGACCCTGCTTTGGACGGCGCTTAACGCTCTTCAAGAGAGCCTAGTAGAAGCCACACGTTTTTGCAACACGTATTGGTTTGCGGCATGATCTCAACATGGATGTACTATACTAGTACCTCATTCTATAACAGCATTCGGTGTAGTACAGTATTGCGTATAATAGTACGTCGTAGCTATGAGTGGCTACATGGCTGCCTCCACTGGCCCAGACAACACCCTGACAAAAAATCACGTTTCACACGCGAGACTCACACCAGCTGGGCAACCGATGAAGCCCACTGTATTTTTCACACGTGTGAAATACCAGGCGACGATATATTTGCAGAGTAGTCCCAAAAGTCGTTTGTTTTTCACCCACTTTGCACCAGTGAAATGCGTGAATCTGCGACGACGGCCTTTCTCACACAACCCGGACGGGTTGCCTGATCCCGCCTGTCACTTTGGCAAATTGTCGGTGGCGAGCAGCAGCATGCTGCGGGCGTACTGGACGATCGCACTCGATCCCAAGGCGCCGTACGCCGTGCACGCCGAGCGCCACGTTTTCTTTTGGCCGCTCTACAGTGCAAGTCGCCAGGCACCGCGCTTCTACTGTCTCCGCTTCCATCGCGCCTACGTCTTCTTTGCCACGTTCCTCCTCCAGTTTGCGACCGGCTCCATTTACGCCATTTACTCGGTGTCGGGCCCCATCAACGTCTACTTTGGCTTTCCAGAGGACAGTGCCAACGCCACCAATGCCGTCGTCATCTCGGGCATCCTTGGTATCCTCGCGCAAGCGCTCCTCGGGCCGCTCGTCGAGCGCAAGGGGCCGCGCAAAAGCCTTGGCGTCAGCACCGGCATTATGGCCGTTGGGCTCTTGACGGCACAGATCGCGACCGTGCTGCACATCTGGGCCCTCCTTCACGTCGGGTACACGCCACTACGATCTGAGTTTCAGCTTACCATGTCGGATGTAGAGTCGCGTTCGTCGCCGTAGCGTTTGGAGCGATAATGCTCGCATCCATTTCGACCGCGCTCAAGTGGGCACCGGATGCTCGCGGTACCGTGGCTGGCATTTGTCTCTTTGGTTTTGGACTTGGCAAACACCTCTGGGGGCTGCTCTTCAAAGCGCTCCTCGATGGCACGGACGCGACCTTCCAGTACCTCTTTTGGATCCTCCTTGCCGTGCTTCTCTCGACGCTCTTGCTAGCGACGCTCATCATTCGCTTGCCACCAAAAGACTTTAGCGTCCGCGGGCACGACATGCACTGCATTCCGTGCGCCAAAGCTCCCAACACGAGTCTCGTCCAGGACGAGTTTCTCCATGTGGGCATGACGCTCGTCAACTACAAGGCGATTGCGCGCCACAGCAACTCGCTCGTCGAGGGCACGGACCGTCGGTACCACGAGCAAGTCAAGGCTATGTCGCTATTGCAGTGCATTTTCTCGACCGACTTTGCCTGTCTCCTCCTCGCGCTGACCTCCAACTCGGTCGTGGGCTTGTTTTACAACGAAATGACCGCGACCCAAGTCCACTCGAACCTCCTCAGCGACGTGTACCACATCTCGGACGCGGCCGCCGACGCCATTCGGTTCCGCGGTGTCGTTGCCGACCTCTCGGGCCGGCTCGTGATCCCCATTCTCTCGGACATTTGCATCCGGCTGCTGTACGGCAACCCGGCGCTGGTTCGTAAAGGCTGCTTCCTCGTCTTGCTGCTTGTGCAGTGCGTGGCGCTGCCTCTGGTCTACTTTACGTCCAACCAAATGACGGACGTTGCGTCGGTCGAGCGGCTCTTGTATCTGCTGCACTTTGCCTCCAACTCTGGCGCGTCGCTGCTCGGGTGCTTCCTGGCCGACATGTTTGGTGTCTACCACGTCGGTACCATGTACGGCCTCTCGTCGCTGACGTGGGCGGTTGGCCAAGGCATTTTACTTGCATTTGCCGTCGACTCGACGAGTGAGATTGGCCGCCAAGTGCTGCTGTTCTGGTATCTCTCGCTTCTCGGGTTTGGTTTTATGCTGCTCGTGCGGACAAACTCGTCGGACCGGTTCTACCGCGGCTACCAATTCACAGTGTGCGGCAAGGTGCTCGTGCGGCGGCCGTGGCGCCGTAGCCACGATGCTCAGACGATGGATTTCTATGCAGACGTGCCCGACACGAACGAAGCCTTTGCCTCGATGCCGTACCTCTGGTCGTCGTCGAGCTCGTTGGGCAGCCTCGAGGACGATCCGACCAAGTGATGTCATGTAGAACGAGTCGTCATCAGGAAAAGCTCGCGGAGTTGTACTATAAGAAATAAGTTCTTGATTATGATGGACGAGGTGCTAGCGCATGCAGAGTGGCATGGCGAAAACTACTAAAATGGCTCTAAAATTCTCCGAGTTAGTACGGGTATTTCGATTTCAACGCGAACACTTCTGATTGATTGATTGACTGATTGACGGATTGATTGCACTCTAAAATTCGATTGGGACGACTTGTTACGAGCTGTCCATCCTGGATAGGACACATCAAAGTGCACAACGCACAGTGGTACCACACGCAACGCCGATTGATCTACATGATATTTTCTAATAGTACAATATAGCCTAACCCGTCGTCCACATTGAATCGACTAAATTAGGCCACGTTTGATGCTGCATCTCCATTCGATGCGCACTCGAGCGAGTCGTCGTCAAACCACTCATCGTCATCGTCGGGCGAGTCGAGAGCGCAGAGGTACGGAGCGGAACTCCGAATCGCACGCACGTCGACGCAAATGTCAAATGTGCCTTGGCGCTGTGGTGGTTCTTTCCACGGACGCTCCACGACGATTTTGCCGCACACTGTAAACCGGTAGCCGCGATAAAAACGATCGGCCGAGTCGGCGCGTACAAAGAGCATCGAGAAGAGACCCCCAAGCGAGAGCCACCCGAGAAGGCGCATTTGATACGCGAGCGCCGTCGTGTCATTGCCAGTCGTCGCGAAAACGAGGGCTTGGCCAAGTGCCCACGTCATCGACGAGAGACCGTACATGGTGCCGATATGGTAGACGCCAAACAAGTCGGTGAGATGGCACACGAGCAGCGACGCGTCGGCGTTCGAGGCAAACTGGAGCACGTAGAGAAGCCACTCGACGTGCGCAAAATGCGTCAGCTTGTCCGACTCGAGGTACGCGACAGGAATCGCTATGCACTGCAGCATGAGAATACTTGTGAAGAAGACTTTTCGCACGGCCGCGGGGTTGGCGTAAAAGACGCGAATGCCAACGTCCGATAGAATCGCGGGCACGAGGCGGCCGAGGAGGTCAATGACAAGCCCGTGGATGTGAAGGGTCGTCGTGTCGTCGTCGGATAGGTGGTACATGGTCTGCAGCAGTGTCCCGGACGTCGTCGCGCCCGTCAAGTTGTCGTATAGGATACCCGTCATGCAAGTCGACAACTGCGCGAAGAGGAGGCAGATAAAATCAAGCGACAAGATGCACTGCAGCAGTGACAAGGCCTTGACTTGTTCATGGTACCGACGGTCCGTACCCTCCACGAGCGAATTGCTGTGGCGCGCAATCGCCTCGTAGTTGACGAGCGTCATGCCGATTCGGAGAAACTCGTCCTGAACGAGGTCGGCGTCGGGTGCTTTCACGGACGGAATGCAGTGCATGTCGAAGCCGGCCACGCTAAAGTCAGACGGCGGTGTCCGTATAACCAACGTTGCGACTGCCATGGTCGGCAGTAGAGTGAGAAGGAAGAGCGCAACGACGCGCTTCATATCGATGCCGTCCTGGCCCGTCTTGGCGCAGTACAAGAGCGTCCAAATGCCCTTGCCGACGCCAAAGCCGACGAGGCAGACGCCGGCGACGGTGCCCCGGGCATCGGGGCACCACTTCATGGCCGTCGAGACCGAGACGACGAGAAAGGCACTGAACGACAGCGCGGCACCGAGCATCCTAGACACACACAGCGCATCAATAGCAGAAGAGTGGACAAGTTGTCGTACGCGGCACAAAAGAGCGGCCACGACGGAATGTGCACAGAGAGGAGCATGCAGGCGAGGCACAGCGCCATGAAGAGCGTGGCCCTGGTCATGCCCCAGCGCGGGCCTTGGCGCTCGAGGAGCGGCCCAAGCGTGCTTTGCTGCACAATGCCAACGCAGCCAGCCGCCAAGATGAGCCAAGCAGCCGCGCTGTCGTCGCCGGGGAACTGAAAGTAGATGTTGATCGGGTTCGGAAGCGACAAGAACGCGTAGAGCAACCCCGAGCAAAGCTGGACGAGGAAGATCGCAATGAAAAGGTAGACGCGGTGAAAGCGTATGTACGCGCGCTTGGGAAGCTGTAGCTCGTTGGATGTAAGCGGCCAGAAGAAGAGAAATCTCTCCGCTTGCACCTCGTAGAGCGGCTTGGGCGACAGCTCGATAGTCCAGTACGGCATCAAATCCAAAGTGAGTAGTAGGGCAATGACTGCATTTCTCTTCTCTGACCATAACGCATTTGGCTACGCTCGTGGTCGGCGTTCGAATAATCGGAAATATCGAGTCGATCGCCACCGACCACACCCACATCACCTATCAGCTGTGCGTCATGGCGGTGGTAATCCATTGGTGGTGAATACGCGCCACGGCGCGACTGCTTTACGTTGACATCATATTGCATGGAATCCATCAAGATATGTAGAACACCCGCGATTGCACATGTACCACATGCTAGACGCCGGCACGAGACAAAGACACCGATGAGCAAGGTACCGAGAAGCACCGATGAGCAAGCGATTGGGAGGGATCAATCGTAAGTAGACCGCTTTCATTTCATTCGTTGGTGCCTCGCAAACGCTTGGTAAGACTCAATGGGTAAAGGCGGCGCGTGTCGCTCCACTGCTCTTGCACCACAGCCTCGTCCAAAAGCCCGAGCAACCTGCTCGTCGTCGGCTTGGCTTCTCCGGCTCCTCGCCCAACACGAGTGGCCACGCCGGCACCTTGGCCCGCGGATCGCGCTCCAGTCTCCGTCTGCCTAGATCGCGTTCCTCATCCAAGTTGAACGGTTGAATAAGGATGAAAGTCCGACATTTTAATTTACATGCTAAGGTAGTTTTACTCGTGTTGTTGATAACTTTGCTAACATATAAAAGGAGTCGGACTTTTATCCTTATGTAACCGTTATGCTCAGTTGAGGAACGCGATCTAGGCAGACGGAGACTGGAGCGCGATCCGCGGGACGAGGTGCCGGCGTGGCCACTCGTGTTGGGCGAGGAGCCGGAG
Organism: Saprolegnia parasitica CBS 223.65; assembly: GCF_000151545.1. Lineage (NCBI taxonomy): Eukaryota > Oomycota > Saprolegniomycetes > Saprolegniales > Saprolegniaceae > Saprolegnia > Saprolegnia parasitica. The sequence goes on from NW_012156571.1 coordinate 6,602, forward strand.
AAGCCGACGACGAGCAGGCTACTCGGGCTTTTGGACGAGGCTGTGGTGCAAGTGCAGTTGAGCGACACGCGCCGCCTTGATGGCAATCGTCCGTCCGGATATGGGCTGGGTAGTAGCAAAACGAGTTCTGCGTCCAAAGGGTGACGGCAAATCAATCATTGTATTGGATTCCCCTTCGTTGAACCAGCCGCAGGCGCGGAGCACGGACCAGTCATAGCTGAATGCGGCTTGATCCATGTTGGACAAGGGAATAATTGATATTGGAGGCCGTCTTGAGCGTCCAGTAGAGGTAGCCCGAGAGCGTTGTCGACAAGATCACGCCCAAGGAACCGCGTGAAGCGTGCTCCACACGTCCTTGATGAAGTCATTTCACCTTGTACGACGCTCGAGTGGGGCAATCGACGACTCGATTGACCGCTAGCCATTGGAAGTGGCGTGGCGGGTTAATAGCGGCGAGGCTAAATGTGTAAAACTACCTAGCCTACTGCCGACTCATCGCGTCCATCTGGACGGCAAAACCCAACTTTCTCGCTGCGCTCAAAAGTACCACGTGCCTCGCTGGGCAGCAATGACACCGTCTCGCGGCGTCACTTGCGTTTTCTATGACGTGTCCGACTCGAATGCTGCACGTTTGGACAGACGTGCGAGCGCAGGACTCTAGAACGTGCGAATATATAATAGAAACCGCACGCAGAGCCACGTCGGTTGTGTACCTCATGGATTCGCTGACATCGGCATCCGCATTGTCTACCAATCCAATTCGGTGGCAAGGAGCGTGACGCCGTACTTTTTCGGCACCCCACGGTATATGAGGCCAGACTTTGCAAACCTCCATGTCGTCACCACTTGTTTATATCAACCAAGCAGCGACGAGAACCTACCCCAATTGGTCGCCCACCGCTGCCAGAAAATGACTTGCCTATTCTCGGGACTCACTTACAGAGTGTGCAGTGGTCTCTGCTGATGAAGACACGGGGTGTCACCCGCGGGCCAAGATGCCATTCCGGTCATGCCTGTTGTTGGGCTACGAGCCTGAGACGCCAGAAAAGTTTGGCGAGATCGTGAGCGGGCGGTAGTGCAAGCGTTCGCTTCTTGTTGTGTATCAGCCTGGTTACATATGTACTCTATGGTTTCGACACGACATATTTACGCGGTTGAGAGTGATAGTTAGGATTCAGATTACAGCCGCGGTGTTGGTAAAAGCACGTCGTCGTCGCTAAGACTATGGCGCGCCGAGTCCCAGAGGAAAAACGACTGCGGTGGCGGGTCCGACGAGACACCCATCATACCGATCTTGAGGTCGTCCGAAACCTGCCGCCGCGCCGGCCGTTGCACGAGCACTTTGCCGCACACAGTGAGTTGGTAGCCGCGGTAAAACCGGTCTTTCGAGTCCGTGCGCACAAACAGCATCAAAAAGAGCCCGGCCAGCGAGCAGTACCAGACAAGGCCCAGCCGACTCGTCAAGTCGTGAAGCACATTAAGCGGCGCCAGCCCCAGAAGCGCGCGGTCGAGACCCCAGCTGGTCGAGAGAAGGCCGTACATGGTGCCGACATGGTACACGCCGTACATGTCGGCAAGAAAGCACACGATGAGGGCCGCGCCGCCGCTCGCGCACAGCTGGACGGTGTAGAGGAGGCCTTCAATGTACGCAATCTTGGCGAGGTTGGCGCTGTGGAAATAGACCGTCGGCAGTGCCACGCACGGCACCAAGAGCAAAATGACGAGCACGAATTTGCGGACAACGGCGGGGTTGGCATAAAAAAGGCGGATGCACGCGTCCGAGAGCATCGGGACGAACATGCGGCTGCCGAGATCGACGAGGAGGCCGTAGAATCGGATGGACGCAGCCTTTGCGGACGACACACGGCACCACTCGACGAGGAGATCGTGGTCGACGCGCAGCGCAAGCATGTCGTTGTAGATGAGGCCGACGAGGGCGTTGGCCGCGAACGCAATGTAGAGACAGACAAAGTCGGTCGAGAGGATGCACTGGGGCAAGGTCAGTGCGCGCACTTGCTCGTGGTACTGTCGGTCGGTGCCTTCGATGCCGCCAACCACGCTGTAGTTGACAAGCGTCATGCCGACGCGTAAGAACTCGTCGTGGACCATGTCGGCGTTCGGCGCCGTCTCGAGCGGAATGCAGTGCATGTCGTGGCCGCGGACGCTAAAGTCCGATGGCGGCGTCCGCAGCACGAGCGTTGCGATCGAGAGAAGCGGGATCGCGACAGCAAACGAGATGCCAAATGTCCAGCGAAGCGTGTTGGGGTAGTTGTTGAGGAGCGCGTGCAAGAGCGACCGCGCAAGACCCGTGCCGAGGCCGTACCCAAAGATGCAGCAGCCGGTGACGGTGCCCCGGAGATCGGGGCACCACTTGAGCGCGGCCGCCATGGAAGATATCGTCATGGCCCCAAACGCGATCGCGAGGAGGTAGCATCTATGGACACACTTCGCCACCATTTGGAAGACAAAACCAAGACGTACCCGGCATGCAGAAGCGCCCACGTTCGTGTCCACACCGCCGTCTGCGCGAGGACGAGACCCAGCGCGAGCAAGCCAATGCTGACCGTCATGCTGCGCCGTGGTCCCTGGCGTTCAAGAAGTGGCCCTAAGAGAGCTTGCGACGCGATGCTGCATGCGCCGGCAGCAAACAGCATCGTTGTCGCTTCGTTGCCGTTGGCGTCAAAGCCAAAGTAGACGTTCATCGGGTTGGCAATGACAAAGATGGCGTAGAGTGAGCCGCAAAAGAACTGAATGAGAAAGACCGCGATGAAGAGGTAGATCCGGTGGAAGCGAAGGCACTGGAAGGCCGGGAACCGCGCAACGCGGCTCGAGAGCGGCCAGAAGAAAACAAATTTTTCCGCGTCGACCTCGTAAAAAGACTTTGTCCGTAGCGAGATCGTCCAGTAGTCGGCGCAACCCATGCTTTTGGATAATGACGGGTATAGACGAGGGCCAAAGATACCAGATCCCCACCCAAGCCTGTATGGGGCAGACGTCTCTTCTGAGCCTGCGACGCCAGCCGGGTGCAACATCTGATTTACGTACCTCGGAAACTCGATACAATGTGCGGCCACGGCTACACAAGCCTCTTCCACATGGCTTGGGACTTGTTGGTCACTCCAGTAGCTCGTCGGAGTCATCGCCGTTCCACTGAAGATAATACAATATGGACTTCCTGATATCGTACGATATGAATTGAAATCTTTGTAGAGACGTACGACATCGCATTGAAGGGATTCCTCACGTCGCTCGCGAGGAACTGCCGGTGCCTGAGTCGATCCCGGACTCGTGTTTAGTCGTGAATCTCGAGTGCCACGGCTTCGAGCTGCGCAACCCCCGACATTTAATACAGTGGCCTACATGGTGGTAGGCAGTAATCCCGACCCGATTGACGACGACGCCAACCCCGGACGGCCTCAGAAAATGCGCGCAACGATGAAGTTCGCCCCGTGGCCGGCTCGGATTCTTTTGCGTACGTTCGAAACAAGGGAATTGCTTACTTCGCTTAGTTAAAAACGACGTGGAGACGTGATTGCAACGAAGGCGCGATGACGTGACGCACATGAGGAACAGGCACTGTGTTCGCCTCTTTTCTGGCACCAATCTGGTTCAAAATACATCGCGACTGTGCATGGCCGAGCCAAGCACCGTCCTTTGACATTCTTCAAGTTTGCTGCGCCTTCAGGTTAGGAATAGAATATGCCGTGCATCCTTCTATTGTTTCCATTAGAATGTGTGACGTCAGCGATACTACATGTAGTGTGCCCGGGCAATTCTATCTTGCTGTCAACCCAATCTGCTGCAGTTGCTCGTCGATTCTAGGGAGTATAGCGGTCGAAAAATGTGGTGATAGACATGTTCCAGTATGCTCGTCGGGTTGGCGCGACGTCACAACGAGTCGTTGTGCGTGTGACGAAGAGCGGTCGTTGAGAACAACCGCTCTTCCATGGCGTTGAAGCTTACAAACGACATAGGCCAAAGACATGCGCATACAACGCATTCAATCGTACTACGGATTGCCGGGCGAAGCACGAATCTCGATATTTTTCAGTATCTTTAAATTGCGTGCGTACGGTCCCACGAGCTGGCGGGTGCGTAACGTCGTCGCGATGCACGCCGACGGTGGTCGTCAGCTTCGACCAACCACTGCATACGGACAACACAGAAAGGTCGATATTGCGTCTCGATTGTTTACTAATCCGGCGCATCACTAATAGCCCGCCGCTAGAAGTGTCCCTCCGCCGCAAAGTTGCAAGGTGACCGACGCGATCTCACAACCTTCTTTTGGGTATTAAAAAGATTTATCGGGCAATAGTGTCTCTATTCGTCATGTGTGAACGCGGCTTAGAGGCACCAGCTCGATGGCGTCCTTGCTCGGTGCAGCACATACGGGTAGCTCGTCGTCACGGCGGGTCCGGAGCCGATCACCTGCTGCATAGCAAGTGGTGCCTCGCGCAGAATATGAACGACAAATTCAGACTGCACGTCGCTTGAATGAATCACCATGTCGTCGTCGTCGTTTCGCATGTCGAGATCACAGAGCAAGCTCACGCGCAACTGCTCTTGGGGCTGACCGTCGCAGTAGCACGTCACAAAGCAGTCGGTCGCACGCGTACTGATAGTCGGCGTACGTCGAAGGCGCGGATGCTTGTCCATGACAGCATGCACCGTGCCACCAATGGCCTTGTCGCGCGGCTGGCGACGTTGGAAAATGCTCAAAAGAATTCGGTTCTTGATATGGTTGTAGCGGAAACTAGCATAGTCGCGCCGCGCGTGGACGCTCTTGAAACGCAGTGGTGCAACTCGACGTAGCGCGGGTGTCACCAAGCCATAAAGAAGCGGAAGGCTCGCAATGCTTCCGACATATACGATGCAAGCCAGCGTTGCCTCGATTGCTTCGTTGCGGGCGATGTGGGGGATGCCAAACGTGAGCGTCCATTGGTAGAAACGCGTGAACGGCGGGAGGTGCGCACTCGTCCATGTCAAAAGCGGGCCATAAACCATGACTGCAAGCGAGAGCAGTGTCGGATCAATGGTTGCAAAAAGATGTTCCTTGTGCCAGCGCTTGAGACCGTACGAGGCAAGGCAGAGGCCCCAAAAGGCAAACCAGATCTATCAACATCCATAAGTGGGAAACGTGAGGTCAGTATACCGTCCGCGAGAGGTACCAAATGCTTCGCACGAGATGCTCAGTGCTGCCCGACTGCCCAACTTGCAAGATTGCAACCGATAGGTTGGTCACGCTGAGCCAAATATCGAAAAAATACAAGGTAGCCACCCACGGGTCCATGAGAACGATCGCAGTGGGATCGCCAAGCACGAGTTCATACGACCACGAGGCAGGATGCGGCAGCGTCTCGCGATGCCCTCGCACCCGTAAGCAGCGCTCGAGGTCAATGACGTGCTTGTAGTACTGCGTCCAGAGCCGATACCAGACAAAGAGTGTCACGAGGATCCGGTAGCCAAATTTGAGCCAAACCCACACTGCAAACCGAGACTCGTTGTACACAAAGTAGACAGTCATGGCCGCCGCATCGACGCTGCCGCTGTTGATTGCATCGCCAGAGACGAGCCAGACGCACGAGTGGCCCAACGAGAAGGACAGAAACTGCGATTGAAAGCACGAGCCTTGGGTTGCCCAGTCGACGGCGCTGGCATTCGGTGCCGTCGCCGCGTTGCAAAGCATCTCAATGATACGATCCGAGTAAAAGATGAGACCTGGGAGCCCTGGTAGAAGAGAGCTCGAGCACGTGGTGACTGGCATCGGGGGCTGCCCCAGACGCAGTAGTCCGCGGCCGACTTGGGCGTTCTTGGCATTATCGACATAGTACGATTTGCCGTCGGGCAGTGTCGCGTTCGTATACAAGGCGCGCTTGAGCGCAAGTTCAGAATTCGAAAAGGCGCTGTAGTTGGCATACTCAGTGGGGGGTGACAACGTGCCTGCCCACGGAAAGTGCTCGGACACGTAAGCCGTGAGCGGCTACAGAACGTTAGGATCCCATCGCAGCCCGACGGCAGAATACCATCGTAGACACCTTGAGCATGGAAGCGACGCTAAAGCACCACGCGACACGATTTCGATGGACGCGGCGTCGTGCCGGGGTACTCGTGTCGGCCACCTTGGTCGGACGTCGCATGGCGATTCAGCTAATTTTAACGACTTTACAAGCCGAACACACTGGTGTAACTCCTTGTGACGCTGTCAGGACGCCGCTATCTAGACCAGAGGTGCACCGGCCGTTGTAGCCAGGCCACACCGACCGAGGTAGAAGCTGCAAGCACATTTTCAAGGTGCGCTTCACGTCGCCGTTAGTCGATACGACTCGGGATAGCTTCTCACCACTTTGGATCGAGCTTGTAAAAGCATCATGTCAATCATTGAATGGTGGACTACCTTCACATGGATCAGCCACCAAGAACATCCATTTCAGCCTGCTGTTAGTCGCACCGACTCAAACTCATAGGTCATATGAAGGGTTGCGAGAGCTGGAGCAGCCATCTTTAACGCTCAAAATTCCATCGATTGTTTAGAAAAAGGTGTGCGCTGCTGGCTACCGCGTAAGGCAGAGCGAGAACGTTTTGGTTTGTTTTGATTCGTGCATTTGGGATGATCTGGGGATCTATCGCTGTTGTTTCCGTGTTGCACGTCTCTTTTTCAACGTGACGATATCGAATCAAATTTAGGGGTCGGGTTATACTATAAAGACACACAGTTAGTGTTACGACCGGATCCTGCCGACCAGGTCGAGTTCTCCATGACAACCTTGCAGTGCAAGGTGAAGTTCAAGGTGAAGTTCAATCCCCTACACCTACACGACTCGGGCTAGGGTTAGCTTTGTAAATGACGATGTAATTCAGTTTTCAATTTGCCTTTCAGCAAGCAGCCTAACAGTTAGGGAGACGTCGGGCTCAGCACGTCGTTGACATGGAGCTTGCGCATCGACCTGGCGGGCCTCGCCGACACACTCCCACTCGACCATGCCGTATCGTGGCCCAGCGCAACCGGACAGCTGCACACGAAGACGCGGGAGATCGACTTTTGTACCGGTATCACGTGACGAACGACTTTGATTCGGCCATCGGGCCGATCCGGGTCGTGGCGAACGAGCACGCGCGTGCGTTGCTCAGCGACAAGGAGGGCGTGGTGTATTGCCGTGCACCACCGTCCTCGAACGGCGCCCGACCCAACACGACTTGATCAACGGCCCAGCCCATGAGCACGAGGCCATACATGGTGCCGACATGGTACACACCGTACATGTCGGTGAGGAAGCACACGATCAAGGACGCGCCGGCGTTGGCGGTAAACTGCACCGTGTAGAGCAGCCACTCGACCGTTCCAAAGTTGGTCATATTGTCCGAGGCGAAATAGAGCATCGGCACGGCGATGCACTGGACAAGCAGCAAGAGCACAAAGCAGCTTTTGCGTACGACCGCGGGGTTGCCATACAAGAGGCGAATGCACACGTCCGAGAGCGCCGAGACAAGAAAGCGGCCGACAAGGTCGGCGACCGCGCCACAAAGGCGGACGCGCGTCGCTTCGTCGTCCGTAATGTTGTACCAGGCGACGAGCAAGTCCCGGTCGACTTGAATGGCCGTCACTTCCGTGTAGAGCAAGCCCGAGAGACCGTTGGCGGCAAACGCGATAAAGAGACACAAAAAGTCGGTCGAGAGAATGCACTGGGGTAGCGTGAGCGCCTTGACTTGTTCGTAGTACTGTCGATCAGTGCCGTCGAGGAGGGCGTCGGACGCTGGACGGATCGCGCTGTAGTTGAGGAGCGTCATGCCCACCTTGAGGTACTCGTCGAGGACCATATCGGCGTTGGGCGCCTTGTCGAGCGGAATGCAGTGCATGTCGTGGCCGCGAACGCTAAAGTCCGAAGGCGGCGTCCGCAACACGAGCGTTCCAAGCATCAACATGGGCACGAGCACCGCGAGAAGGAGGCCAAAGATATTCTGGAGGCCGTCAGGGGACGACGCGAGGATCGCATCAAACGCGATGCGCCACACGTTGGTACCGACGCCCGACCCGAGAAGACACGCGCCCGTGACCGTCCCGCGCACGTCGGGTGCCCACTTGAGCGCGGTCGAGATGGACGACGTGAGGATCGCGCCAAATGCAAACCCAATGCAATCACATCTACGAGCAGTCAGCGGCGTGCTATGGCGGTCGCAGCAGTGTACCCGACGTGTAAGAGCAACCATGACGACGTGAGAATTGCCGTGTGCGACAGAAGAAGACCGAGCGCCGTGAGGACCGTGCCAGCAGCCATGCTGCGTCGTGGCCCCGTGCGCTCGAGGAGCGGTCCGAGAAGCGCCGGGGAGAGGAGGCTAAAGACGCCAGCTTCAAAGAGGAGGTTCGTGGCTTCCGGCGCATTGTCTCCAAAGCCAAAGAACCGATTGATGGGATCGGCGAGGAAGAGGAGCGAGTAAAGCGACCCCGAGCAAAACTGGATGAGAAAGACCGCGACAAAGAGGTAGATGCGGTGGAAGCGGAGGACAGAGACTGCCGGTGTCGATCGGGTCGCGCTCGTGAGCGGCCAGAAAAGACAAACGCCTCGGAAGCACGTTCGTAGGGCGTCTTGGCCTCGAGCACGATCGTCCAGTACTCGCGCAGCATCATTTTCGAGAATGGATGCTTTGCGCTGAGGCAAACGAGCCATTACTACGGCGCCACCTGCCGCTGAAAACAGCTGGGAACGCCAGATGGGCTTGGGTCCGATGCCAGCCACGCATTCTACAACGCCTGCAAGATCTGTCGAGACGCGCTTGGCATGTAGATTCGGCTGTGGATTCCTGAGCATCTTGTGGTGATCCATGGCACTTAGTTGCGTATCTGAACGAAGAGCTATATGCTGGATACCGGCAGATCAGGACCTCGCCGTTGTATGGCACTAGTACAGTGTACCCTGTCAAGTGTGCGTGAACGGCCACTTTTTACTGGATGGCTTAGTTGACGGAAAGGATGGCGTCCAGTCGGTGGGTTCGGTCGTGTTCTTGTATGAGGGTTGCAACAGCAAGGTACACTTGTACCCGAGTGCAGTGGAGTAGGATGTCGGCCGTGAGCATACCACACTTTGCAGTTTGGATCGCGTGTGGCGAGAGGTGCATACCGACTTCTGGCTGGCAAGTACCCACACTTTCGCAGCTAGTCGACCAATGAGCGATACGATTCAAGTTGCAGTCATATCAGCCAAACGTTAGCAGTCGGCGCCCGCAGCGGCGGCAAAGAGGCGGTCGTTGTTCCTGTGAGCACTCTGCTCGGCGTTTGTCCGATGACAACAAAAACAATGCGGGTGTCTAGTGCGCCAGACTCCATCGTCTTGAGATGCGCTTTGTCCACGTCAACGTCGCGCCAAGGGTAAATAAGAAAAACCTTCTTATTCACCCGTGGTTGCGCGATAAGACCATGTGCGTACCGGCTCCAGCGGCACGCAAATGTGCACTTGGACATCAGCGATCTGCCAAGGCGGTGACGCGCTTCCAGCGAGGTCGTTGCACAAAGATTGCGTCAGCCAGGCACGCAGCACTGACAATGTCAGGATCTATTTCATACATACGCAAAATGAATACTGCAACAGCCAAGCGACGTGCAACACAATGGAACAAAGTCCTAAACGGGTAGAAAAACGAGCTCGATTGTAGGCACCTGTGGCAGCTCAACCACAGTTTGTATGGCCTTACGTGCGACTTCAAGTTGCAGCCTGTACACTATCTCGCCTGTCCACCACTCTTCATCGCTGCTTTCAATCAATCAATCAAACGTGTTCGCGTTGAAACCAAATTAGCAAAAACTAACTCAAAGACTTCGCATACGTAGTGCTA
>NW_012156571.1:16769-19362 GCF_000151545.1 Saprolegnia parasitica CBS 223.65
ACCAGCACTTACACGGCAAAGGACGTAAGACACAGAGCACACAGCACGCCGGAGCGCGCCATGGCCCTGCGGGCGACACGGCAAGCCGCGCCGCCTAAGGCACCAGGTGCCCTTGGAATGGCGTCACCCAAATCCAGCCAAAAATCGCTGCTTTAATGGCGAAACATCAGCCGTTCGGTCTCGGAGGGCTCATGCCGACACCAGGTCGATGCGTCCCCATTGAGCACAACAAATCCATGGCGGGAAATGAATGCATTTCTATTTTTAGGCCTCAACGACGCCGGCCATCATATTCACTTCTGTCCTCGCCATGCAATCCAACACGATCAAGGGCAAGTACGAAGCTGCCATCAACAAACTCACGTGGGACACCAAGTTTGTGTCGACGTACACACAGCGATACATCACCGACCCGTTCCTCCGCATCAATGGGATCTCAGAGTACATTACGTGGCCGCTGACGGAGCGCCAAGACGCTCAAATCGCGTCTCTCTACAAAAACGACGTCATTCCTGCCTCGGATTTTCGCATCAACAACCACGTGGGCTGGAACGCGTTTCTCGACGACGTGCTGGTCAACGTCCGCAAGGACTTTGACCAAGAACACGTGACCGCGACGCTCTCCCACCTTTGTTTTGATGGGCGTGGCTCGCCCAGCGCACTCGCTCCGAGCGCAGCGGTGCCAAACACGCTCGGTGTTCTCATCGTATGGCTGCCGTCGCGGTACCTAGGCAGTCGCCTCGTCTTCCAAAGTGATCGTCGCAGCGAGACGATGGACGACACGCTGCTGCCCACGACGACCTTGCAGTGCTTGGCCACCTACTTGAGCACACAAGTGGTCTCGACACAGATCATGTGGGGTCGCCGCGTCGCGCTCGTCTACAACTTGGTGTGCACAAAGCCCGAGTGCGGGTTTCGGACGGCGCCAGAGACACAAGAGGCGGCGACCGCCGTGCTGATGGAGATTGCAAAAGAGCCGTTCCAGCGACACCCGCTCGTGTGTCGGTACATTGCCAAGCCATCAGGACTCTCGTTTGAGAAGCTATCCGTGGAAGACGCAGCTCTCGCGGACGCCTTGCTCGCGACAGGATGCTACGACGTTGCGCTGGCCACCGTCGAGCGCAGGGGTGACATTGACCCGCTCGCATGGGGTGTGTACAAAACAGAGGCAGATGTGATCGTCCGCTGCATCACGCACCCGGACTGCTCGATGCCACGAATTGTCTGCTGGAATCTCGTCGGCATGCCCATCGACTTGTGCCTGGAGCTGGTCTCGTATACGCACGGCGAAGAGGCGCTGATCTTTTGGCACAAGCGATACCGCGCCTTGCTGGCCGACGCGGATTGCGTGATGTCGTCGGTGTACAACATCATCGTTGAAAAGAGAGAGCGAGTACCGCTTGAGATCGACTCGACGCGGGAGTTTCTATTGGGCGCCATGTCGATGTTCACGCACGAGGCGGCGAGTCGCCTCCGGTTTCACATGAACGCCATGGAGTTGATGGGGTCGCTCCTCCTCATCTATGACAAATGGGACCTCGTTCGCCTCTTTGTCGCCCACGTCGTGAGCGTCACGCCGACCACCCCGCTCCATAATAGCATTGGACCCTTTCTGCGCAAGTGCGTGGTGCAGTACGGCTGGGTGCGCCTGCGTCCGGCGATGCTGAGCCTCATTGATCGCTGGGTGCCAAGTCACACGGGCGAGGTGCTCCAGCTACTAACGAGCCTTGCGGGCATCACCCAAGACGACGTGTGCCCCCCGGTGCGTCATGAAGACATCGTGGCGCTCGTCAAGACATGCTGGCGTCGGGTTCTCGCACACGAGCATCTTCTCGCCGACAATCGTGATCCCGTACCGACGTTCGTCGCGCACTACTTGCTCTTGCAGTGGTTCATGGCCCAGCCAGGCGCCTCCGAGGGTAGCTGCCTCGCCCACCGACTACCAACGGTGCTCGTGCAACTCGTCGAGAGCTTTGTGTCTCCCAAGAGCCAAGATGTTTTGGAGCACCTCCGCTCGCCATTTGTCAGCATACAGAACGACGACAGCAGCGACGACGGAGACGACGACGCGGCGAGTGAGACCAGCTCGGTTGCTTTCGATGCCATTGGCTTCTCGATCAAGCTTGTGTTGACGCTGCCTCTGGCGCTTGTCACTGCCTTGCGCAGCCAGCCCAGCATGCCAGTGGACGCGTACGCCGAGGCCCTTGTATCGGCGCTCGGCACCGTCGGCGCCGAAGAGCTATCGCTACGGATGGACTTCGTGCCCCTGTCGAGCATTTGCTGCATCGTGACGTTGCTGGATGCCACCGGGCGCTGTAGCGCAGCTGTCTTGGAGCACCTGTGGGAAATATGGTGCTTCTCGTCCGTGGCGGCCCTCGACGTGCTTTTGAAGCGGCGGCCCATGCCGCTCTCGCCAGCAACGACGGCTCTGTTTGGCGACTTTCTCCTCGCGCTGGCGCCGCGGCTACCACTGGTCGAGGAGTGGGCGAGGCGGCGCCTGTGGCATGAACGCGATTTTCCATCGTTCGCCGGCGACCAGCACCACGCGGGGGTCTTCCCGGCCGCCCTTCGCATCCTTGTCGCTGTCGCACCA